>NW_015386501.1:386173-419084 GCF_001527695.2 Protobothrops mucrosquamatus | reverse complement strand
AGAGAAAGAGGAAAGAAAGAGGAAAGAGAAAGAGAAGAAAAGAGGAGAAAGAGAGGAAAGAGAGAAAGTTAGAGGAAAGAGAAAGGAGAGGAAAGAAAGGAAAGAGAGGAAAGAGAAAGTTAGAGGAAAGAGAAAGGAGAGGAAAGAAAGGAAAGAGAGGAAAGGAAGAGAAAGAAAGAGAGGAAAGAGAAAGAAGAGAGGAAAGAGAGGGAAAGAGAAAGAGAGAGAGAGAAAGAGAGAGAGGAAAGAGAGAGGAAAGAAAGAAAAAGAGGAAAGAGAAAGGGAGAGGAAAGGGAGAGAAAAGAAAGAGAAAGAAAGCAAGAGGGAGAGGAAAGAGAAAAAGAGAAAAGAGAAAAAAGATTGAGAAAGGAAAGAGAAAGAGAAAGGAAAGAGAAAGAGAAGAGAGGAAAGGGAGAGGAAAGAAAGAAGAGAAAGAGAGGAAAGAGAGAGAAAGAGGAAAGAGAAAGAAAAGAGAGGAAAGAGAGAGGAAAGAGGAAAGAGGGAGAGAAAGGAGAGGAAAGAGAAGGGAAAGAGAGAAAGAAAGCGAGGGGGAGAGGAAAGAGAAAAAGAGGAAAGAAAAAAGATTGAGAAAAGAGAGAGAGGAAAGAAAGAGGAAAGAGAAGAGAAAGAGGAAAGAGAAATAAAGGAAAGAGAGAAGAAAGAGAGAAAGGAAAGAGAAAGGAAGGAAAGAGGAAAGAGAAGAAAAGAGGAAAGAAAGGAGAAAGAGAGGAAAGAGAAAGTTAGAGGAAAGAGAAAGAGAGAAAGAGGAAAGAGAAAGAGAGAGAGGAAAGAGAAAGAGAGAGAAGGGAGAGGAAAGGGAAAGGAAAGAGAGAGAGAGAGAAAGAGGAAAGAGAGGTAGAGGAAAGAGGCATAAAATAATTCATTTGCATTTAATTGTAATGGTTCAAAGAATGTTCGGAAAAATGTTCGGCCCTCCAGCACGTTCACTTCATCCAATCTGGCCCTCTTTGAAAAAAGTTTGGACACCCCTGATCTATAAGGAGCAGATAAGACATCGGGCCAATTGCTATGTTACGTCCTGAACAAGATTCTGAATCAAATTGAGCAATACATTTCAGAGTAATATCTTGTAAGGCTGGAAGATGGTATATTGCAACATTTGCAAGTTTCTAGGCATATGAGCAAAACCACAGATACCAAATTAAAGCAAAAATAAGCCATAACAGTGTCACTACAGATTACAAAAATGTGCCTGGTGTACTATAGCAGAAACGTGTTCCCTTTTGAAATTCAGATTACTGTAAGTTAAGTCTGCATACAGTATTTCTAGTAAAGTTTCAAAGGACACTTGGAAGCGTAAAAAGACAGATGCATCTTTAGGTAGACTACTGGATCTGATACTGCAAAAAATATGTTCACTGCTGGATATTGCAAAGAGGTAAAGTCTTCTGTATCTGTGCAGCCCAGTTCTGGCAAACTTATTTTTGGTTAGGTACATATTCAGAATATTCATGGTTATACTCACAAAATGGTTGCTATGGGAGACTAGCTTATTCACAAATGATTGCCACAGTAGTAGGATAAGTCATAACATTTTCATTTCTCAGATGCTGAAATTGTCCCCAAGATGTTCTCTGCCATCTGAATGGGACATTTATGAAATCCAAAGGCAATTCCTGTAATAAATATAAATAAATATGCTGCAGTTTGGTGTTCTGCAGCTGCCTATTTTCTGTTTTTATTGAAAAGGGAAAGTGGCTGGTGGTCAATAAGGGAGAAGTCAGAGACAACATTGTGGTGCCCATAGCAACATTCAGTTATCTTTTTACCTGTATTGTTTCAATGCATATTCTTGTATAATTCCTGATATACATTATTTACAGGCATTTCTATTAACAAATGCTTATGTGATACCATCTTCAACAAATCTTATGCAAGTAATGAATGAGGAAATGGAAGACACACTGACACATCTGATTCATCTAGATCACCTCAAATTCATTCAGACAGTAATCAGATCCAGTTACAGTCAAATATATAACTTTTTCATATAGGAATAAGTGTTGCCTGTGCATTTCAATTAATCTCTCTTAAAATCTCTTTCCCCTTCAGTTCTTCCCATTGCCCATACTCCAGGGTCCTTTAAGATATATAATCTACAAATTTTAACTGTAACTTACAGTTATAACATTCATTCATATAAATATTTTCAGAGATAAGATCTCCTTACCACTTTTTAGGCTACCTTTGCTGTAGCCTGATGATCTTTGTTTTAAAGAAAATGTAATGGCAAACTCTGTTATCCATTCTTAGTTTTATGGAATGTAATTCTCCTGATGTGTAAATAAGATGAGCGACCACCAAAGTACATAATGACATCTACTGGAGTTTCTGTTGGTTCATATGAAAGCAGCCCAAAATAACAAATGTTGGTATGCTGTCATGATATTACTGTCAACGAAAGCCGATGAAAATCCTTGAGTGAACCCAATTAGCTTGAGAAAGTCTCTCCAAATCTGTAAATTGAACTCCCCTATCTGATATAATCCTCTTTGGGGCACCATGGAGCACGAATGGATCGGCCGAACGAGTTAACGCAATGGTGGAACAATACATCAGATGCTATGTTAACTACCGAACTGGGCTGACCTCTTACCTTGTGCTGAAATGGCTTACAATAATACTGTGCACAGCAGTACTGGATTTACTCCATTTAAAATAGCCACTGGCTGAGAGTTCGTTCCTATGCCAGAATATGCCCAAGAACCACCTGCCTCACAATCATTAGATCAGTGGGTGACATCGTGGCACACTGTTTGGACCAATGTAAAAAAAGCTCTAACGCAAGTCACAAAAACTTACAAGGAACAAGCCGATAAGACCGTTTTGGGTGGGGGGAAAAGTCTATCTTTCAACTAAATATTTAAGACTCAAATTACCTAGTAAGAAATTGGGACCGAAATTTTTTGATCCTTTTCCTATAATTAGCATTATAAATCATGTGACAATTGAGTTAAAACTTCCTTGCTTACTGGGGAAAATTCACCCTCTTTTCCATTGTAGTTTACTAAAACCTCTTAGAGAGTCGTCATTGAGACCAATGGAAGCCATTATGAATCTTGAGGTGGGGAGGATGCTGTTCCAGAACTGTGTCTCCATTATTCTGATAGGCAGGCTCCACTTACAAGTTGAAGAATTCATTTGCAAGATGGAGCGGTATTTTTAAAAACATTTGTTTTACCCTTTTCTCTTGATGCTGTGCTTTTTTCCTCTGTCCCACTAAAATGATTGTGAAGATAGGAAACAACAGTGGCAGTCTGAAGCTGGCATTATTTTGGGATCTTGATTCTGTATACTCAAACCGGAATTCAAGAGCTTTGAAACTAGCAAAAATATATTTGTTACCATCATTTTATAAACGTGACTAAATAAAGAAACAAAGGCATTGTATTATTACAATGGCATTACCTCAGGGCCCCTGCAGCCAGGCCACTCCCCGCTTGGCCACCTCCCCCTGCCTGTTCAATGACCCGGCTGCCTGTCCGCCTCTTTCCTTTCACTCCCCTCCCAAGCCGGACTGCCTTTCTATGGAGGATGAGCAGGGGAGGCTCAGTCCCCTTACCTGTCCCTCCTCTGCCATTTTGGAGCCAGGGGGGAGTGACAGCAAAAGGCCTCTGCCATCACTACACAACAGCCTCATCCACCGCTGGAGGGGCTTTCTTCGGTCCCAGCCACCCCCACTTCACCCCACAGATAATGTGCCCGGCGGCAATTGCTGCCTCCTCTACCTGCCTCGTGATGTCTGCTCCTCATTTTGGAGCTGGGGGAGTGATGGCAAAAGGCCTCCGCCATCACTACAGAACAGCTGCGTCCACCACTGGAGGGGCGTTCTTTCTTTTGTCCCCTTCGCAGCTCTGCCCACACAGCCACAGGAGAGTTATACCAGGGCTGGTGGCTGGAGTCACGGGAGCTGACACTGGGCAGGTGATCTGAGGGGTGAAGTGGGGGCGGCTGGGACCAAAGAAAGCCCCTTCAATGGCAGACACGGCTGTTGTGCAGCCTCCCTGGCTCTGAAACAGCAGAGGGGAACCGGGTAAGGTGACCAAGCCTCCCCTGCCCATCCTCCGTAGCATGGCAGTCTGGCTCAGGGGGTATAAAAGGGAAAAGGCAGGTGGGTAGTCAGGTCATTGAATGGGAGGGGGAGGCCCAAAGGTGTGTGGGTACAGGGCGCGTGGGGAAGCTCCACACGCCCCGCCACCTGTCTCACCTCACCTCATGGCGGAGACACCAGCACACTGCGCGGCCTGCCCCATTGCTGCAGCGAGCAACCAGATGAGTGTGCAGGCTCTTAACTAGAGCTTATATTAGGTGCACACCAAAAATCAGGCTAGGGCTTATTTTCTGGATGGGTCTTATTTTCAGGGAAACACAGTATTATGTTACTGAAGAGCAGAAACACAGGAGAAACATTTTTTAAGGGGAAGGCATGAAGAATGAAAATTGATTGAAGACTTCTCTTGTTTTAAATTAATTGCTTACTGTATTGCTTATTTTTTCCTGCACAAATTGACAGTAACCTGAGCATACAGGCTCTTTAGAACATGAGGACAATAATATAAATTCCTAGCAATTTTCCCTGAATTTTTTCCTATCCCATCAAGAAAGTAGTGCAAATGTCTCTAGACAGTATGCTTGAATTGAGGAAAGAGACAGACCGTTGTCTCTTGGAATCATGATGTATGCTATCACTGCTGATCACATCCTATTGATTTCTAAGGTTAGTGTGCTCACTGGAGGCATGCTGTGAGTCCTGTCAGCCCGATTATTCCAGCTGGCAGGGTCCAGGAGAAGGACCTTCTCTGCTGTTGCTCCTGCCCTCTGGAACATCTTGCCCCCCAGAGTGAAACTGGCCCCAATCCTCCTAACTTTTCATAAAGGCCTAAAGACATGGCTTTGCCAGTTATCTTGGGGCCCCAGTGGAGAAACAATGCAAAGGAGGTGGTTGATTGAGTAATAACAGATCTCCTCTCCCCCTTCCCCATGTGTCTTTGGCGTTAATGTTTGTTTTTAACTTTTTATGTTTTAGCTTAGATGTAACTGTAAGTCGCCCAGAGTTACCTTATGGTAAGATGGGCAGCCAATAAATAAATAAATAAATAAATACATACATACGTACATACGTACATACGTACATATGTACATACATACATTACATACGTACATACCATATGATGATATGATGTAACATGACATGACATGATATGATATGATGGAAATTTATTGTCTTTAAAGTAGTATTTGGATTAGCTTGAATCTATCCTTGTAAAGATGCATAGAAACAAGTACTACAGGTCACCGATTGAATGACTAAAAGTCTCCTAACTGCGAGTGATGATGGCAACAGAGCAGGAATGTGACTTGGTAATTCATGAAAAAAAGTGGGAGATTGTATTTAATGGTGACTTTGTGTTGTTGAAGAACATTTTCACTTGTACTAATTAAGCCATCCAATACTTGTTGTTCCCTACCCAATCAACTGCAATTAAAATCAGTTTGCTCATGTTACCATTTTTCAATATAAAGTTTTCTGTGGTGGTAGTGGGACTTAAGTAGATAAAAGGGGACTAGTACTAGCTACCTGGATTATTATTGCTGAGGCAAAATGAGAATGAATGTAACCCAAGGAGTTTAACTGGTGAACTGAACAAGCAAACAATTAAAATAGGTCTCATGCACTCTTATATGAAAGTTCAATTAGAAGTAGTATAACTTGAACCGTGAAGAATATTTCTATAGATTGCAACAATATTAAATGCTTTTGAATTATAAAGAAAAATTAAACATTTTTAGCCTAGAAGATTTGGGTAATAATAGTCAAGATTCCTAAATTATTTAGTCATTTGGTTTCATGTTAAGCACAAAATAACAGCTTTTCAAATATTTCATATGCAGCTCAAACTACATATGTTTTAACACTGCCAAGTAAAAAGAACTGTGTTACATTAAAGTGCACATTGTGCGTTTGGAAATACCAATCATTTTATATCAATTTTGAGTTATTTTTCTGTCACTTCATATTCCGTTTCAGAGAGGCATACAAAAACTCTCACTCAGAATAACTCTCTTAGGGCTTACTCATGGATGTCAGCAGCCATGAACAAGAAGTGTAGTGCACAACAACGGAAGGTTATAAGAATGTTAACTTTTAGTGACATATGTATGTATTACTGTTCTTTGTATTGTGTTGACTAGAAAATTCAAAAAAAAAAAATACAAATTGGTTCCAATTTAAAAAAAAGATATAAGAAGCAAAATGACAAATGCATTATTTCTTGGATATTCTAAAAAAAACAATACAGTCTTTTTATTATTATTGCTGAATTATGGTACTATAATTGACAAAATTAGCAAAATGTATGTGTGTCCATAGTTGCTTTACCTTTATTCTTTACTATTGGTAAGGTGACCAACTTTTTTACAATGAAAAGGAGGACACAAATAAATTGAAGAAAAGTCGACACACCCCGCCCGCAGCCGCCCCACCAGCACCACCGCTCACCCTGCACAGCCCCGTGTAGAGCAGGCCCCGCGGCTCCCCCAGCATGGGGGCAGCCGGCCACCGCCGCCCCTCACACCCCCGCTCGCAGCAGCCCCACCACCCCTGCCTCTTACGCCCGCAGCCATTATTGCCCTAGCAGGGCCGTGATAGACAGAAAGGCAGAGTGAGAGAGAGAGACACACACACAGAGACACAGAGAGAAAGAGAGAGAGAGAGAGAGAGAGAGAGAGACAGAGATAGACAGAGAGAGAGAGCCAGAGACAGAGACAGAGAGAGACCGAGACAGAGAGAGACAGAGACAGTGAGACAGTCGCCACTCCAGTCTCCTCCAGGTATCTTCGGGACTAACTAGGAGATGGTGTAGTTGGGTAGCAGGGAGGGGTGCAAAGTTCCTGCCAATTCGCCTTCGCTGCAGACAACTTGCATGTGCAAAGTTTGCCGGCTGGGTGTTTTGGCGCGCTCAGCAGCAATTCCTATTGGCTTTTGAAAGCCAATAGGGGGAGTAGCACAGCTCATGCAAAAGTTGAAAAAAAAACATCAAAAAAAGGTGCCGGAATGCCGTTCTGAGCTTTCTATGAGGGGAAAAAGCCCTGCAGATTAGTCTTCAAATATCAAAAAGGAGGACATGTAGGAGGACACTTTTCGAGGGAGGACAGAACTCTCAAAAGGAGGACTGTCCTCCCTAAAGGAGGACAGTTGGTCACCTTACTATTGGCTGTCATGCCTGCCAATCATTCTCTGTGCTAGATTAATTTTGACCATGATCACTTAGATGCTTTATAATGAGCAAATATAGAGACATGGCCTACTACTAAAAACCAATCTTACTTAGAACTCCAGTAGCATCTATGGTTGATAAATATCCTGTTTTCAATGTTTTAGTTCCTCAGAAAGAGCAGCATTGTGCCAGTTGACAAGTGGAGCCTATTCTTTTCATTTTAAACTTATGCCTCATCTAAACATTTGATGCTGAGGAATGGCGAGAGAAGATCTTTCAGCAGGATCAGAAAGAGAAATTGAAGAAGTGTCTTTCTTTTCAATAAATATTAACAAACACTGGGGAAAATGCTTTCAGTTGTACTTTGGTGCCAAGAGTTTTATGTCAACCTAAAAAATGTGAGAATATGAAATGTGAAAGTAGAAATATAGTGGTGATATTTGATGGTAGTGAAGAAATATGGTGGTGATTAGAAATAGGATATAATTGGGATTTAGGGCTACAAGCAACACTAGGGAATACTGTGCAATATCAAGTGCAATAGCTAGTGATCTTGCAGACTTCTCCAAGTCTGAATCTTTAGAATGCTTGGTTTTGTTGCAATTACAGTCATCCAGTGATGTCTTATTTCTAATCACCGCCATATTTCTTCACCACCATCCGATATCACCACTATAGTTCTTCCCTCTTATTACCACCATTGCAAAATATTTTACTTCTGATGAGGAAATTTGGGATGTCTCTATAGTTCTTTTTCATAGGCATCTTTCAAACTCTACCAGGAACTCACAAACAAGAACTCTCATTAGTCAGGTTTACTTGCAAGGAAAAATGGATTATATTACAAATTTTTGAAGAGTGGATTTAGCTATGAGTACATTAAAGTGGGATTTCCTTGATGCCTTTGATACTCTTTCTAATGGCTCCTTGACTCAAGGGCAGTTGCTACCCAGTTATAAAACATAAAAGGAATATCCATCTGTTCTTATTCTATAATATTTTGGAAATATTCAGTCCTGTTCTCAGCTCAGAAAATTTCACTGCAGCATCGGTCTTTTTCTTTGGGACTGCCATAGGGGAAAAAAATTAGATGAACCTAGTTCAAATTCTCTACTACATTCACAATATGAATCTCAAGGCCACTTCCAGAAATATCTTTGCTGATAACTGAAGGACAATCGTCCCACTCCCCCCAAGTTTTCTATAGTTATTTTTTGGTACTGTCTTGTTGACCTACCATTATGATAACCAATATTCTTAACTCATCCCCACAAACAATAAATGGTTCATTATGTCAGCATATAAGTTGGATTTTATAATTATTAAAAATAGAAATGGTACTATAGCATTAATGTAAAAATCAAACAGAAATGGGCCCATTAAATAGGTTTGTTTAGTATCTTTCGCTCTAGCCAAATTATAATAATGCAGTTTCATCAAAACCCATTAAGGTCCATCTTCTTAAGCCTTTTCTATTGAATTGAAAGCTGATGTGATATCAGTAAATGCCATGTAAAGGTATTTCTGTATCAGTTACTATAAGTATGATACAACAATCAGTTGTATGTTTCTTCTAGAAGTTCATTTGCATGCTCCAGATTGAAGAGTTAAACCCAGTCCATCCAGCTGTTCAAAACATGGCAAGGGTAAAATCTGGAAGAAGTATCCCAAAGGCTTACTGGGCAATAATTTAAGTGGTCTTGCTTGTCAGCAGTCTTTCACATTAGTACTGTAATACTTTGTTTTCAGCTGAAGGGAATGACACATATATTTCAGAGAAGAATCTTGGAGAATGGGAGACTACCATATACTTCCCAGAGGCTTTTCCAAGACTATGTATCAATCAAGTGCTTGCACTCCAAATATGAATGTGCAGAGCAACTTGGAAGAATATCTCATTCAGTGGATTGCCCAGTGGATTCAGTGAGAGTTACCATAGTTTGCTAAAAAGTAACAAGTCTTGAAAAGTAATCTGAATAAATGCACAGATGAAATTGGAATACTTAAAACTACAGGTGTTTGTTTTTATATGAAATAACAGAGCTATAAAGAATGTAAAAAAACAAGCTGGTTTTTCCCCCAGGTATCTTGTAGAAACTTCAGTACATTCAAAATATTTATTTTTTTCATCTCGTCTTGGAGTCTTTCAAAACAGATCAGATTAGTTAAATGATCCAGAAATTATTTGCATATCAGGCAGCGTTTCGTAGATAATTAGCAAGAACCGGTCATTTTGAATAGGGTAGAATGTGTCATTTAGTAGCAGATAAAATTTATCACAGCTAATAATCCTGAAAAAGTAGAATGTGATTATTGCTGAGGGTTGAAAAGATACAATGATTAAAAAGTAAAATATGTTTTTATTAATGTTATACAAATGTGCATATGTATACTCTAGGGCAGTGCAACATTTTGGATCTGATCTCCAAATGGAGCTCTGGACTGCTTGGGAGCATGAATGTAACATCCATTTTCCTCAAAGTGTCTACATCTTTTTCCAGGATCACAACTTTTCCCTGCAGTTGGCACACAATCCCAGGAAAAAGGATAACTCCTTTACTTTATTTGCAGGTTATATTTACACTTTCCAATGCTGCATAGGCCTCATAGATGTTGAACTATGAAAAGTCAAAGTGAACATAATGGACTGATCTGTTGGAATAAAGAGATTCCAGTGCTCGAGGGAAGTTTCTTTCTCTAATGACATTCCACATAAAGTAAATTATTGCAGTATACTCATTTACACATATAATAATAATAATAATAATAATAATAATAATAATAATAATAATAATAATAATAATAATAATAATAATAATAATAATAAATAATATGCTGTACTATTGTATATAATATGTACAGTATTTTAAGTAGAATAAAGGAAACATTAAAAGTAAAGGGCGATTAAAAGAACTGTTGGTTTACATCTGAGAATTTGGAAATAGATAGGTAGCATGGTATAATTACTACTTCAGAATCACTACCTATTTGACAGAACTTTTAATAATTCCATTAAAACGTGTGAGTTTGTACATACTTAAAAGATGGTGTCATCAATCATAACTGTAAGATCTTCACTATATTTTCAAGACTTATTGTGCAAAGAATTAATGGACCCAGAATTGACTTCAGGACTCAAAACAAGGAAAAAGTAGTATCAGAGCATTTCAGTCTCTCGAGACCTCTATTGCAGACCTCAAAAAGACCATCTTGGAGAAACACGATTTTCACATTATTATTGAGCAAGAAATTGCTGAATTTGCATACATCGGAAGGTTTCAGGCAATCTTAAGTTTCAACAAGTGAAATGGATTTTAAACACATTGCAATTGATAATTGATAAGGTACTTGTAATCTGTCTCATATGCAACCAGAATCTGTATAACCAACCTGTCTTCCTCTCACACACCCCGCCTCACCTCATTTTAAATACTATATCAATGTAGCCACTCTACAGTATGCATCTTATGAAGTGAGTAGCAGCTCATGAAAGCTTATGCCTTTTAATAAAATGTTAGTTGGAAAAAGTGCTACCAAACTCCCGTAGTGAACAAGGAGATTTTTAAATAAAATATTACGTAGTTCTACAGTCTTCATGTTTATAAGCTGCTAGGAATTTGAGAAAATCTCTTGCTTCCCTGCCTTTGCCCTTCATTTTCCTCCACTTCTCAAAATTGACAACTTAATATTTTGTATCTTGACTGCTCTCAAGCATACAGAACTGATAGAGCCACTAGATTGATTTCTGCTTTAAATCCTTCCTCCTTTAAGATGGAAGTGAGAATTGCCTATTTCAAATATTGGAGAAATGTAGGATATTAGCATAGCTATAATTGAACAGAACATATTTTTCATCCTCCAAACAAAGGAAGTGATAAAGACTGTAGTTTCCTGCTTTGCAGTATGAAGTTAGAATTTCTCACATCAGTAAGGGAAATATTCACTTATTTCTTATATTAAAGGTATTACAGCTGTGCAGAAACTATAGAGGAATACAAATAAATGTTCTATTTTATTGTTCTGACATTCTTTTATGGGGACTCACTGACACAGACAGCATTCTCCTTAGTCAGCACCATTGCTTTTACTCATTATTAAAGTTGATATCAAGAGGGTTAACTCAGATGACTCAGGCCAGTATTATTTGTACTCATTGTGACGATTTACAATTCATTTAGAATTACACTAACAAAAAAATTATCCTTAAGTTCTCTTTATGGTTTTAAACAGAAATGATATCCTTTCAGTCTTGTGTTTGGCAGAGTAGTTACCAAGAAAAAAATTAAATTTAAGTGGCTGCTAGAACTGGGTAATGAATTCTGAGTGTAAGAACCAGATAGAATTGCTTATAATTCAGCACAACTAGATCTTTTCACTTCTTCTAGACTCAGAAACAAACTAGGATGTTATTCTGTTACAGAGTGTAATACCACATTCTGCTAAAGAAAAGTTCCTTGAACATGGACTCCAGCACAAGTCCAAAAGCTCAGAAGACTAAAACTCTGGTCCTGGTGACCAAACCAGATTGGTTCCTTTGTTCTCATTAAAAAGTGTGTTCTTTTGTTTAATTTATACTGTGCTGGAAGTATTTTCTTATCGTTATGATAAGAAAAATACAATTTTTTCCTTTATCTTGTTTGATATTTTCATCTGTACCATAATATCTTCACTTAGTTCATGTCAACCTCTGTCTATAGTTTATACTGCAATGCTCTGTATGGAATCATTATAAAATAATACAAAATAATCCTTAAGATTCCAAAATAAATGATACATGAAACTTCTTGGAACACATGTGTCCTTACCTGTCTGATTAGACTGTATTTATTTGATGGATGGAGCTTAGTTGGGTATGACATATCCAGATGAAATGTATTGAGTAAGTGTGCAGTTGGTGACTAACATGAGTGGAAAAATGTCTTTGAACTTGTCACCATGAAGAGAATAAAGTTGTAGCTGTAATATTTTTGCAAGCCTGTAAATAGGGTTTATGATGAGCTAAATAAAATACAGTAGCCATTTGTTAAATTAATTTGGACTGTTATATGTGATCTTGAATTATAGAGCTCATTATTTTTTAAACATCATTGTTTACCATTTAGGGTTGCTGTGAGTCAGGCAGCTTATAAATTTAAAGAATTATATAGGTTTGTAATCTACAGTTAGACTCAGTGTCTAAGACTGGGGAAATGTAATAATTCAAGTCCTAATCAAGGACCTAAGAATTAGATGTTGTTGAAGAATATAGGAAGGTCTAAACAGGGTGGTTTTTTGTAATTTGATAAATCACAGATCTGATAAATTCAATATTTCCAGATTATTATAGTTTGTCACACAGTTAGTCAGATGTTTAGACTGGATTTAGATTTTTCCCAAGGACCTGGGATAGAGATTGATGGTGTTGAATGTATGGTTGTAGCATGTAAACTGTTCCAAGTAAACTTGCCTTTTGTAATTGACTGGTGGTGATTTTGTCAATGCCAATGGTGATGAAGTAGTGTTTCAGATGTATTTTATTATTATTTAGTTTTTCTGTAATAACTTTTTTCTGTAATTACTATGCTATGACATAGCTTCTATTAACCAATTTATGAAGATCATCTACTATAGTCTCAAAATATATTCTTCTTTGAAAATGGAATGGTACTACATGAAGATCGTTCAAAGAAATGGGCAAGGGAAAGCAATTCTTTGAAATTCACATACCAACACACACACTCTCACATGCATACACACACACAAATGAAAGTGAAAATATATATTGTATATAACAGTTAGGATGCTCTTAAAAAAAAGATATCACCTTTTAACTCTGCCTCTTTCCTGAACCCTAGCATGACAGATTGCTCTTGAACTTTTGGGGCAAATGTATAGTTTGGAATGTATAGAGTGGAAAGATCTCAGTTTGAAAAATAAAAATAAAAACTCAAGAAGGCCACCTTATGTAGCCCTTCGGTAATAACCATCATTTTATTGCTTTTCAATTTTGACAATCTGTTATTCAATTGTGCGTAACAACAATATGCAGTTGTTTTGTATGCACAAATTGCATATAAAAATGTGGGGAAAGAGGGGCAAGGCAAGAACTAGAGGTAAGTTAAATTTAACTAATATTTAGTTAAAGGAATTAGCTACAATTAGTCACTTGAATTTAATGAATGGATTAAAATATTGGGTTTTTGCCTTCTATTACATTAAACATTATAATTCAGCAACAACATTTGCTTTAACAGTTTAGCACAACATTTATATTAAAGAAATTATCTTAAGTGTCAAGCTATTTTTCAAGGAACTGAAAGGTTTCATGTAGATTGTGTCGTTATTTATATGTATAGGAGAAAATTGCAATGTGTAAGTAATTTGAAACATTTCAGCCATATAAATACTAGTACTCTAGAAACTGAATGGGTAAAAATATAATATTGCAGAACAGAGCCGCATATATATTATATGTACTGAAGTCTTTTTCAAAACATTTACATTAACTTGACAGGTGTTTATGAATAGCAAAAATTAATTTTCCTCACTTCTGTCATCAGGTAGAGAAATGGATTTTAGCATTGAGGACTGTCAGTATTTCCTGAGTACTAGCATAGCTCCTGTCAGTGTCATAGAATTTCACCAGGTGGCCTGCTAAGAGTCAGCTTAATGTGATTTCAAATGATAGGGTAGGGAAGGTAGAGGATATTAAAATAGTATCATACATGAGATTTAAAAGCAAGTTAATTACATGGGCTTGTTAATAAACAAAGATAATTTCATGCTGTAATATCTATTCTATATCATATCAATAGTCAACATGATCGCACTCCCTATTTACCTCTCCTCCAAATTTAAAGTTACATACCTTCTGAATTGACTCAAACAGACAATTAAATTATTCACAAATGTTTTTAACTAAATGGTTTTTACAATTTGTTTTTAAGTATTGTTTTTAATCTTCCAAACTATTGGTTCTATTGAACCGAGAAGATTATATCAGTCAAAGAAGATTATCAGTGATTTTCCTTATGTAAACTAAGGGACTTCATATCTTAACTTATATGAGGTAATGATTAAAAAAATAAAAAAGAGTAGAATCTAGCCCAGGGCTCTTCAAACTTGGCTCTTTTATGACTTATGGACTTCAACTCCCAGAATTCCTCAGCCAGGCACGCTGGCTGAGGAATTCTGGGAGTTGAAGTCCACAAATCATAAAAGGGCCAAGCTTGAAGACCCCTGATCTAGCCAGTAGTTTTTGATACTATGTTTAAACCATTTGGAAATTCCCAGGTAGTATGTACTTGGAAGTTGTAAAGATTATTTCTTCTGGAAAAAAATTTCTACTTGTTTTTATTAATAATGCCACTAAAATTCAGAATGGATTCTCTCACGTTCTAATAGGTTCATATTTTCTGAATATATTTTTGAATATAAAACAAACCAAATCTTTGTTTCAAAAAACTTTAATATTTTTGAGAATGATTAAAAATTCATTGAATATTCTGCCCATGCACATACTGACCAATGAAGCACCCAAATACTGTCTTTTTTGTATATTTTGAGATGTGTTATGCACAAGTGATAATCAGAAGGCTTCAAGCATGAAACAAATGTAAATAATGCAGAAATTAGAAAACAAACCCTACTATATCATCTGGCTTCCTCTATAACAGGGGTGTCAAACTGCCGGCCCACGGGCCAGACGCATCACTCAGAAGCCGCACCCACCCCATTGCCAGCAATGGCAAAACAGTCCCGATATGTCGTGTGATGTCACGTGATGTTGCAAGTTTGACATGTCTGCTCTATAACATCTTCATGAAACCACTGGGTAAGATCATCCTCCAGTTTGGGATACAATATTATCAGTATGATGATATCCAGCTTTACATCTTTACAGATGGGACAGAACAACCTTGACTCAATCCTAACAGCCTGAGTGGTTATGACTGTTTGAACTTGAGGATGTCACCAACTTTAATCTTGGATGGAGCTGCACTTCTCCAGTCAAGATTGGCATGCAACTTGGGGATTCTGCTGGAGTCACAGCTACTGTCTTAAAAGTGGGCAGCAGCTGTGGCCAGGAGGGCCTTTGCACACATTTATCTTGTGTACCAGTTGTGCCCTTTCATCAATCAAGATGCCCTTCAGACAGTCACCCAGATCCCAATCACCTCACAATGGGATTATTGCAATACACTCTACATTTGGCTGCTCTTGCAGACCACCCAGAAGCTACTCCTGTTTCAAAATACAGTGGCACAAGCAGTAATAGGTGCTTTTCTGTGTGCCCATTAGTCACTACCGCTATGCAATCTGCATCGGCTGCCAGTTGGTTTCTAAATGGAACTTAAGGTACTGGTTATAATCTATAAAACCCTATATAGCATAGGGCCTAGAAATCTGAGAGTCCATGTGTCTCCAACTGTTTCTGCCTGCCAGAACTTTTTAGTAGAATAGGTGCACTCCAAATCCCTCCATTAAATATTGCCATCTTGTCCAGAAATAAGGATGGCACCCTCTCATTTTGGAAAACTTTGAAAACCTAGATTTGGTCTCAGGCCTGTGGTTGATGTTTATTATTTGTTCAATGGTTCCTATTTTGTTTTGTTGATTGTGTTGTTTATTAGACTATTTTAGTCTGAGCTTTCTGTTTTACTTAGCGTTTTAGCTGTTTTTATTCTTTTTATTAGTTTTTATGCTGCCCAGAATCCACTTGAGTTGGGCTGCCAATAAATTTTAATTAATTAGTATTGATATTTGATTGTCTTAAAACTCTTCCTCATGGCCATATTAATGTGCTTTCTTCCAGCTGTAAGGCAGGATAAAGATATGGCAAAGATAAAGGTTATAACTGGTGCTATCCACATACATTTGATAGTAGAAGTTAAATAAAATATTTAATAGATTTCCCTGCCAGCAGAAAATACAGCCACTGATTGCTCTGCCTATGGGTGGCCTAGGGCTGGGGAAAGAGGTGAATTTTGACAGATGCTTATACCTTGGTTTAGTTGTCTGTCAAACCCTGATTTTTTAAAATTCTATAAAGCCCTATATAACTTGAGATAAGTCCTATTCCATACAAAGATTGAAATGCAAGTGTGAAAATCCCATGCTTTGTAAAACAAAAACTGCCAATGGCATTAATATTGCATGATGCCTAAGTGAAAATACGAAAGGATTAGGGTTAGAACAATAACATATTACAACTTATCTAGTGTTATTTCATATGCAGGACCTCTTCCAGGCTCAGGTAAAACAATATCCAAAGACATTCTGCATATGAAACAGCATTAGATGAGTTATAATAAATCATCTGACTTTGTTTTCTAATATTTGTTTACATTTTATTGGCATTTCATTAGCTAGGTGAGCAGCAAAAAAAATAAATTGTTGTAGGATTAGATATTAGTATTTTATGTTCAACATAGATACATGGCCATAGACAACAGTTTTTGGTGTGTGGCATTTGAGCAAGGAACAATAGTTTACAAATCCTGAGAAAAGTAGCTTTCCTCATAAATTGTCTTCCTACCCTTTAATATTTATTTACATTGGTCAACACTTCTAAGACTTTGATCAAGCTAGCCTCATTCTGCCATGACCATTTCCATCACCACAAAAACTTGATCTGTTTTCACGTTTTATGAAATCAATAAATTTTATCCCTAAAGAATCCAGCATGCCTTCGATTCCAGACCTGACATTTGCTAATGCTATTGCTGATGACCTGCCATTACAGATTTTCAAAGCTGCAGTCTGTATTTGACAACACTCATAATATGAATCAATATTCAGCATTCAGTGAGTGAGTAAGGGAGTCATTTTAATGCTCCAAAAGGCTGAATTGCCCCTGGGCAGCTGTCAGAAATGGGTAGTTATTAATAGTTCTCTCTTTTCACTTAGCATAGGCAGTAGGGGTCAGACATGAAATGATTTAATCAGGTTATGATATCCATGACAATGAACACTTAAAATGTAATCAGAAAATTTAGGAAGAATTGTCCCTAGGCTGCTGTAATTATTCTTTCCTTCTATTGAGATTGTTACAGAATGACCATACTTTTTAAGTATGCTTACAGCTTAACCTTTTCAAAATTTATTTAATGGAAGCCTTCTTTTATCAAGAAAAATTATTTGTTCTTCCTAAGGATGGTTCCCATTGTATTATTTTGAAAAAAAGTAGAGTTATTTTTCAAAAAGGCATTGCTCTTTTTGTTTGGAAATGTTATTACAATCCACTTACTCCCCCAAGTTCTAGAAATATTGAAAAAATTGTGGGTTGATATAGCTCAGGCCTCAGACATTTTTGTCCTGCATATATTAAGGTCTACAAAAAGGATTACTGTAGTTATTGCTGATCCTGATAATTTATCATGGGTGGATATTCATATTTCCTTGGGTACATATTTCTATTCAATATGGACAATTTTCTTTTTGCATTAATGAGAGCTTTATTATAGCTTTAATTTGCAAAAAAACATGAAGGAAACTTTGAGAAAAAGATTTATCTCCATTGAGACAAAAATATACTTTTAAAACATGTTTGTATCATAGCTTTTTTTTTAGTCATGATGCAAGGTCTTAGTATATTACCTTTCAATGTTTGTTTGTTTGTTTGTTTGTTTAGCTAGTTAGTTAGTTAGTTAGTATTTTGCTGTAAGATAGGTTTTGCTGAGAGAGAGTGAGTAGCCTAAAGTCAACCAGCTGGCTTTCATGGCTAAGGTGGGAGAACTGGTGGTCTACTGCTTTCTAGCCTTGTGCCTTCACCACTAGACCAAACCGACTCTAAAAATATCTATAAAATCAAACTTTATAATGTCTACTCAGAAGTAATCCTATACAGTTAAGTATTCTGCTAGCATATGCTTGTGATCACCATCTTATTACTGAACAGGCATGTTAATTGTTTCATGGTCAGGGACACAAAAATTGATTTCTCTATAAATTTGAGATGAAAAATGTTATATTATTTAAAGAAAAAAATCTTTATTGGGCAGATAAATACATGAGATATGAATTAGGGAAATAAACATCAGTCAACCCTATAGGTTCTAACTGTAATTTTTCATAATTGTATTGGTTTTCTATTGAAATAGTTGGAAGAAAGTATATATAACTGCTTGGTGCTTCCGATGTTTGTCAATGACCCTTGAGGGGGAAAAACCAACTCCTATGGAACATAGAAAATACCAGACCAGTGTTTCTCAATTATAAGATGGGTAGACTTCAACTCCCAGAGTTCCTCAGCATGCTGGCTTAGCAATTTTGTGAATTGAAGTCCATCCATCCTAAAGTTGCCATAATTGAGAAATACTGCTTTAGACACATATTGCAGTTCTGAACTGCCATATTGAAGCATTGCTACATAGTCTCTGATATTTTCAGCAAATGGTAGGCAGTACATTCAAGAGCCTGTAATTGACCAGCAGTTCAGATGTAACAATGAATAGAGTGATTATCCAGAAGATTATGTAATTTAACAACATAATATCCACTCTTTATTCTTTCCCTGGTAACTTTGGGGCTGTGACAAGCTCTACACCCTACTACTGATTTCTGAAATCCACCCTTCTTGAAAATTGATTCATTGCAAATTGTCTTCCAAATTCATTTTGGAAAACTTATTAATTATTTTATTTTATGAGGAAAAATGACTAAGTAAAACAGAAAATTTTGTTGCTGTTGTTGATTGCTTTCATAATGCAGCTGATGATCTGCGTTAAGGTTTAAGGATGTTTTTGTTACAATAAACTATTGCATAAAGGTCAAGAAATGGTTCTTTTGCATATTGATATATTTAGTGAAACGTTTATGTTACATTTTTCATTTTTCAAGGTAGCTTTTAATAGAGATATGTCCATCAAACTCTATGAAATCATCAAAAATAATAATCAAAACTGAAAACAATATTAAATCACCAATGATGAAAGTGTAGCATTTCAGAATTAACAATCCTTTCTATTAATTCAAAAAGCATTTTGTGCCAATATCTTTTTAAAATTTTTATATTTGATTTGGGTACCAAAGAGAAAGGAATCAGATAAATGACCTGGATCTTGCAATTATTCTGTCCTTATGTTTCGGAATGATCATAAAACTGACACTTTGGAGGGCTTTTGGAATAAATGAAGACCATTCTTGCACTGGCACAATGTGGCAAAGTATAGTAGTTATGGTATGACTATTTTAAACTCTTTTTTAATATACTCTTCACTTTGTAGGGATTTGCAGTTTGCTTCTCAGAATTGTTACAATTGAATTGCACATGAATTGGAGTAAAAAATAATGTCAAGGACAAGAATTCCACCACCACCAAGAAGGTTCTTTCATGTTTACATATCCAAGCTTGTCACGTGTGAAAAAAAATGGTTTATTTCTGTTTTTCTGAGAATAACCTTTTTGAGGAGTTATAATGAAATGAACCCAGATGGAAGACTGGATTTCTTACTTTGCTTGGGTTTCTGTCATTTGCTATGGAAGTGGCACCTCAATATTAAAAAAAAGAGAATGGGGAGAGCTTGATTGAAGTCATTTTAAATGAGTGAAAGAAATAGAAATGAGGAAGGAACAATTGCATTTATTCATGTTGTAAACTTGTCTTTAATACTACAATCCTCTGCCTATATATTCTTGTTCTATATTCTCTTCCTATCTAATTAGATTTATATGCTACCTTTTATTCAGGAGTTTAAAGCAGCCTATATATTTCTCAGATCACATGGCTGCAGCAATTAAAGGTTTTATAATTGGAAAAGAACAGTTTAATTGTGAGGTCTGAATTTATTTTTTCAAGAACATGTATAACTCCTGTAGCTGTGGAAGATGGAGTAAGAAAGCTAAGTTCTGTTATTCAGATGTATTTTCCTTAAACTTATTTTAGGTTTAAAAGTAAAACCTGCATTTTGAATTGTACTTGGAAACAACAGCATGGGTATAATACTTTGTTACATGAACAGACAAATCGTCTCTTTTTCAAAGCTGTGCGTCCTTCATTTATTCTAATCAAAATGTATCAATACTTCTCAGTGGCAGCACCAATTTAAAAGAAGTGTGCAACTTTCTTATACTCAGAGGCTTCACTGAAAAATACATAGCCCCAAGGCTGTAAGAGCACATGGCTGGTAAAGACATAACATCATCATAAGGGTTGGGCCTCAATCAATCAATCAAAATATTTGGTTTTTGTTTTAGGATATTGTTTTGTTTTAAGGTATGAGGAGACTATAAAGGCAAAATTATTTCTTTGCAGTTCAAATTTGTCTTGAATCACAGTCACAACATAGAAAAAAAACTATTTGGTAAGTTTTTATGGGTTAATATAATTGCCTTAAGTTCAATTTTTACCCCCTCATCTTAGAGAGAGGGAGAGAGAGAGAAAAAAAGAAAGAGAGAAAAAAGAGAGAGTTATTATTCAATTATTATTATTATTCAGTTATCTTCATCTATTTTTGGAGTGGTCTGATGTCAGCCTTGAAGGGCTAATATCAGTCCAGACCAACTCAAGAAACAGAAGAATGTTTTTTGTGGGGGATAATAGAATCTGAAAAGCTTGACACAGCCCCCTTTTGCTGCTTCTGATACAAAAAAGAAGGCAAAGTAATTCTGAGTATCCTTCTCACCCCTTTTTCCTTCCCAGGGCTAAATTGATGGTTACCAATTTACCTCTTCTTCAGTGTTGGCTCTGTATTCATCTACCTCTTGAGTGTGTAGGGTGCTGCAAATGGGGGAGGGTATTAACATTGAGCAGTAGCAAAAATATATGTCATCAATGATTCTTGGGCAGATTTTGTCAAAAAAGCATAATTGGAATAACACTGTACATGTCAATGCAATCCATTAAAAATCAGTGAACTTTAAATTTATCATGTCAATTTTTTCTGACCAATTTCTATGGAATTTTATTTTGAACAAATCTGTTAGAAAGTGATAAGGGGGCAGCTAATGTTACCAAGTGAGTTTAATAATTATGCAGTGTGAGATTTAACTATGGGTATGAATTTGCCAAAGGTCAATTTCATTTGGAGCATAAAGCAGTTCATTACTTTTTTCTGTATAAGCATGAACTATTCCATGGTGGAGTAAATCAACACTAGTAGGTATTCTGTAAATAATACTACTGAGAGTATCAGAAACTTTGGGATAGAAGAAATAATCAATTAAGCAAAATTACAATATATAATATTTTTTTAAAGATAGTGTTGCCAGTGAATTACATTGCACTGGAATTAGAGGTCACTGGAATGACAGGAAATAATTTTCCCCAGCAATCAGGTACAAGAATATATACTTGATGGCAGCTTCAAGAGTAGGGGAGTGATACATCGTGATTTAAAAGAATCCATAATGGCTTATTTTGAATTTAGTGCTACAAGAAAGCTTGCATTTGTATGGAAAGCACGGGAAGGAGCAGATTTGACTCCAATATGCATTTTCCACAAGACAGTACATTAAAATACCTGTTACACTAACACTGACAGGCATGAAAAGAAAAATAGGTCTTTTTGCTGATGATGATCAATTGTAGCATTGTTGACAGACAGTCACAGTGCTCACTTTCTATTTCTCAAGTGCATTTTAACTTCAATCATTAGTATATATTGCATGTATGTTGCTGCCCCTGTGCCCACACATAGAAGTGTCTATTTTCGTGTTTTACAGTAATCTATGGTTTGTGAGTTAATACAGTTGGAGATAGCTTAATAAATGTATTTCTGTGTGCAGCATGTTATATAAATGTCTTTGAGTAGAAATTCATTTCATTCACTGGTATCACAGTGGTTTACGTTCTATTTGGTTACAGCTTAGATAATGCGTCATCAGTACTTATTAATATAGTGGAATGTTATCCTAGCATTCAGAGTATTTTCCCTCATAAAATGCCTTATAAGATAAACATTGGCAGATCCTTGGACTGAAAGTTTTAAAGTGGTCTGAGATAAAATTGTGTTTTCTCCTGATGGTGATAGAAGGCACTCACTGCCAGTGAAACTCAAAGGCAGCCTTCAGATCTACCTAGAAAAAAATAGCTTTAAATAATCAAGGGAGGGGAAGAGACCTTGCTGAACAGAAGATGAGAGTCTGAAAATTTGAAAGCAGAAGTGCTTTTCTTCAAGAGAGCAAGAAGAAGAGTTATAATAGCTGCTGATGTCATACTACAGGAATAGAAGTGAATGTGCTGGCCACAATGTCAGGCTTGTAGAGTGTACTAGGAAGCATGGATCAGGGATGTGACAGAACTGCTGCAGTGTCTTATTTAATCCTCTATGGCAGTGATGGCAAACCTTTTAGAGACCGAGTGCCCAATAACTGGCCACTCCGCCCCCACCCCGTCCCCCACCCTGCCTGCCTGCCTAGAGGGCCACTCATTGTCTCCAGGGCCCACTGCAGATTGCCCAGACAGCCCAGCAATGCCATGGCGGCCACACTCTCTGCCCGCACCCTGCAGCATCAACTGTCCGTGATGGGGCGTGAGGGCAGAATCTGCCCTGGCTGCCTGGTTGTCATGTTCTTGGCTGCGCTGCGCTGCTCTGCGTGGGCCACGCTCGGGGGCAACTCTCCTCCAGGTGGGCTGCTGGTGAGGAGGGGGTCGCGTGGGGAGGTGAGGCTGGGGCAACGGCACATGTGCCCACAGAGAGGGCTCCGAGTGCCATCTCTGGCACGTGTGCCATAGGTTCGCCACCACTGCTCTATGGTATCCCTTTCTGTTCCTCCATATGCAAATATTTGAGACTGTTAAGACCATTTATACCCATCTCATCATGGGCTTTGAAGCTCTAAAGAGCAAATTCAACCTGAGATCCTTAGTGCTGTTTTAATTCATTTTCATAGTCCACGAGATAGGATTGAACAAAAAATAAAAGAATATTATAGGTGTTGGCATGATATATTTGATTTTTTAAAATCTGTATTTTATAGGCGAAGGACTGCTGACAGAAACTGAATTGCACCGCTCAACAATTGAAAATAATGTGTGAAATATGGTAAACTTAATAAAAAATGGTTTCAAACTGAATCAGAATTGAGAATAGGATTGAGGACAAATCTGAAAAGAAACCAGCCAAAATCAACAAAAATAATCTACTAAAACCCATAAGTAAGATTTCATATTTGCACCCTAGGAAGAAGTGAGATAATAGGGATGAGTTTGTCCAATTGAGTCAAGGATGGTGTTAGCATATTGTGGAAATATCTAAACCCACTAAGAAAGTTCCAAATTTTGGTCAATCGGTCTTCTAACAAGAAGAATTGGAGATACAAAATAATTGAAACATATACAAAGGCATAGAAGATCAGCTATTCTAGACCTTCTGTATCGTATGAAACATCTTCCAAAATGGCATGTGATAATTTTAATGGAAGATTTCAATTAGTCTGACATGTTGGGAATCAAACTCTGCCAAGACTTAGAGTCTAATGAATTCATTTCTTGCTAGAAGATGGAAGAAAGAACTTGGGTGAGATGGGAGAGAGAAAAACTAGTTGAAGTGGGTTGAAGAAGTGAAATACTGGTATCTTAAGGAAAATGGTCGTGTTATCTATGAATTCATGACATCTAAATGAGGAAGTGTGAATAAACAAACTTGCAGACTTGACTTCAAAACCTTATTTTTTCTTCAATTTTGAGGGAAGACAGGTCAAATCCAATGACTTGAAATCCTGAAAGAAAAAAACCTATCCAGGAAAGATGGGTATTTCTACGAAGCAAGATACTGAAGATGCAATTGTAAATGATTTCTACAAGAAAGAAAACTGGAAGAAATCTAAAGGGAGCAAAATGAATATAGACAGAGTTCTCTAAAATGAGAAAGAGGAAAGGAAAATAGAAGAACCAGCACAAAACCAAAGATGGATACAAGATTATGCTCCAAAAACTGTAGGAACTGGATCATAAAGCTTAAAGCTAGAATGACCTGAGTTTTAAGAGAAACACCAAGTACATTTAAAAAGGGTGCTTTGGATATGTCAGATTTTTTTTTTTAAAAAAAAAAAAGCCAAAATGGGTTAGGTACATTGCAAAGAGAAAACAATGAGTTGGTAATTAAGGATGGTGAAAAGACAAAACCTAATTCCTATTTTGCAACTGTTTTTTCTCTGAAAGCATCTAGTTGTTCAGCATTTTGACACTGGGGGAAGCCAGGAGTTGAACCACATTTCAAGATAGTGAAGGGGAGCATAAGAGAGAATTAACTAATTTAAATAAATTCAAATCTTTAGGACCAGATGGATTACATCCTAGAACATTGAAATAACAAACAGAGTTTATTGTGGTACTGTTCCTAATAATCTTTCAGAATTGAGATCCAAATAAGATTGAGGTAGAACAAATGTTATCCCTATCTTCACAAAGGAGAATTCTCAAATAGTAATTGATTGATTCAGTGTGTTTATTGGGGAATATCCTTGAACAGATTATTAAAATATGTGAATACTTGGATAAGCATGCTACAATTAACAGGGCCAATATGAGTTTGTTCTAAATAAATCATGTCAGATTAATTATTATTTTTTTCACAGAGTTACTAACATAGTAAATCTGGGAGATGCTATAGATATATTGTCCTTGACTTATGGCTGGTCACTTAATAACTCTTCAAAGATATGAAAGACCTCCCAAAAGCTGCTTATGAACTGGTTCCAAAATCCCGATGGCTGCCCCCCCCCAGTCATTGACTATATTTTGGATAATTGCAAACAGCCTGCATTTATGGCCATTTGCAGTGTTCCACTGTTATGTGACCATGATTTACTGTACAACATGGAAACCATCATATACTGCTCATGGGCAAAACCCAGCCTATAGCAAACAATGTGTTTGCTTAACAACTGCAGTGTTTGCTTTACAACCACGGCATTTGCTTTACAACCATGGCATTCACTTAAAAATCACTGCAAAAAAAAGGTTGTAAAATCAGGTCAATCATATGATGACTCACTTTATGGGGGTCATGCCTTATGACCATAATTGCCAAACCAAGGCTGAATGATCACCTGTGAGAGATGGTTTAATGGGTCCTGGAATGAGTGAAAGCTTGGATTAGATGATATTCAATCCCATAATTCTATGATTTACCAGACAAAATAGAAGTAATGGGAACTTTTGGGTAAAGTGACTATAATTTGGAAATGTTTGATATTGCAGAAAATGATTTGATTCTGTACATTGAGCTTCATGTAATCAGTCTCTTTCTGCTATTATGCAAAATGAAAAAATCTAAAACTAAGAGATTCCCAATGGTAATAAAAATGTGAGAAAATTTAACCTAAGGGAAAAAATACCCTAGTTTTTTTATGCCAATAAAAATGTTAAAAATGAATTGAAGGAAGGGAAATGCAATGTGATGTATACTGGTACAAAAACTCCAGACTTCATGAATGCATTGTTTCTAGGCTAGAAGTGAGAATACCATAATCTGTAAGTGTTTCATTGATTGTAGAAAGGCCTTCACTTGTCTCAATCGCATGGAGGTGTAGGATGCCCTTAGAAAAATGGGAATCCCAGAACCTCTCATTGTTCCCATGAGAAACCCATATACAGGTCAAGAAGCCCATATACAGGTCAAGATAAAACAGACTGACTCTGGGTTGGCAAAGGAGTGAGAGAAGGCTCGATACTCTCCACTTATTTATTCAATCTGCATGCTGAATATACCGTACATGAAGGGAAGATGGATTAGAAAAAGATACAAGGTCTAGTAATAAAAATCAAAAAGCACAGTAAAAAAAAGAGAGTAAATTAAGTATAAAGAAGACCAACATAATGACAACAGGTACAACAACCATTCTTAGAATTGATAATAAAGATATTGAAGGTAGATGGCTTCTGTCTATTAGGAGCATTAATAAAGGAACAAGCAGTGAAAAATACAACATAAACTAGCACTTGATAGAGCAGCTGTGAAAGCCTCAGAAAAAATATTCAGATGCTGTGATGTGTGTATGTGTGTGTATGTGTGAGTGCACATACTCATTCACACATGTATATACAAAGGTTAAAATCATGCAAGCAATTGGATTCTCTGTGACACTATGGAAGTGAAAGTTAGACTTTGAAGGAGGATGATAGAAATGTATTGATGCTTTTGAAGTTTAGTGTTGGAAAAAAAAATCCCTGAAAATACCGTGACTAATAAAAAAAACAAATGGATTATCAAAAAAATCCACCCAGAGTTCTTATTTGACTGGGCACAAATTATCCTACTTTGGACACATTATGTGTAGACCCAATTCTCTGGAATAGACTTGAATGCTGAGAAAGATGAAAAAAGAGGATGACCAGGAGTCAAATGGATGGACTCAGTTACAGGGGTGATGAGTGCACTGTTCGAAGACCAGGTTAGTTGACTGTGACTTGATGGTATCTATGCATAATCAAAACCTAGAAATGATTAATCAGGAAAATGATCTTGGAACTATAGTAGATTGTTGAACAAAAATATCACCCTAGTATTTAGCTCCTATAAAAAAAATTCCATAGAAATCATTTGAAAGGAAATTGAAAATAAATCACCAATATGATAATCTAATATAAAAACAAGATGAAAGTATGCTGGAAATATGGAGTACAGTTCTGGGCAATAAAATTTAGAGAAGAATTAGGAAAGAGATAAAAAAGGACTATCAGAAAGATTTGTCATTGGAGCTTCTCTGTGAAGAAAGTTATAGCATGAAGTTATTTTGCTTAGAGCAAAAGCAATAAATGGGAGTCATGATGGAAATATAGAAAAGTATTCATCATATGGAAAATGTTGAATTCATCCATTAAAAGTAAATGCACGTTATTCAGGACTGATAAATGGAAATATTTATAGAAAATACTATTTAACTCTGAAATCATTACCATCGTCAGATCCCTAACTGTTTTTCTTGACTAAAGGAACATTGTAAACATGGTGCTTTCCATCTTGCCCCAACATATTTATGTATTAGTCTTTATTTGTGGACTTAATTTGACATGCTTCATCATTCAGTCAATGTGGTCAAGTGACCAATGAGCTGTGATCAGCTCAAATCCTACTAGCCATTTTAGGCTGGCATGAGCATATCCTATCCACAGTGGTTCCTGACTTCCAGAGCCATTTTTCTTTTGACAATGAAAAAAAATGTGTTTTTTTTTCAAGTGGGTTCGCCCCCTGTACCTGCTTGTCCCATAGCAATCCAGCTTGGAAACCTGACTTTAAAGGTGAGATCAGTTTAACAGTTAACAAGGAATTGTGTGTGGGGTGGGGGTGGGGGGAAAATAGGCTGCATAACACAGAATGAGGAAGCATGAGTCAGGTTTCCATCTAAAAATGCACCCACACCAATACAACTAAGGCATTTACTGGAAGACACTGCAAATTCATTTACATACAAATATCCACTTTATAAAGACCTAATATGAGATTAATCATCATACTTTTGGAAATAATTACTCCTAGTAACTCTCTTTTTTAAAAAAAATCTCATTAAATCCTGAATGATGAATTATCCTGTTTAAATAATAACATTTGTGTTGAAATGAAAAGATACACCATAATCATGATCACAATTGCTACAAAAAATGTAGATGCCTTCTTTGTGTGATTAATTTATGATGAAACAGGGATGAGATTCTGTTTCTTTTGAACAGATGTTTAAATAAGATGTTTATCGAAAAGATATACAGATTGGACTGCTTTCAAATAACTCATGTAAAATGTTTGTGAAAAATTAGTATCCGACTGCCGCTATTGTGGAAATATTTCTTAATGCAGCAAGTACAGGCAATACTCTTAGCAAATATGCACACAATTGTAAGTTGTGTTAATGTGTACCAGTCCATTTTAGAAGACTCTAGACATAGTTTTTATACATATGAGATGATCAGGAATGGCAATTATACACTTGAAAATGCAATAAGGAAGGATGCAGATAGTTCCAGTTATTCAAATGTGTACAGTATTCAGTAAATTTAGTAAACATCTCTACAACTTTCTCAAGCACCTAGTTGAGATTAATAAATAGCTTTTACTTCAAAAATTTTCATATAAAGCCATAGTATGTTACTTTTCTTAGAAGAAAAATGTTATCCCCCTCATGCAAGTTTAAATTAGCCCATTTTAAATGCCTTTAATGTTGCAATTCATATTATTTTGTCATAATGCACCAATCTAAGTCCTAACTAAAATTGTGCAGTGTTATTATAATGTAGGTTTGTGAATATTGTATATCATAAATCAAATATGACACTATTACATTACAAGCTTGAAACTGTATCTCATTCATTCGGCTTCCCAATTTATAATAATCTTTTTCTTTCCTTACCTGTCTTGTCAATGTTAGAATTAAGGTGTAACCAATTGTAGTGTGAATTGTAAAGATCTAGCAGACCTGATATCCATGACTGAACAATGAGATACTGGATTTTCATAGAAGGAATAGACAGCAAGCAAGTAGGGGCAGGTAGTCATGTAGCTGTGAGGTCTTCTGTCTTTTTCAAGGGAGTTATTAATAGCTATGACAATAGCTATTAAAGAAGGATTGAAATACACTTCAGCAAAGATGGTTAAATTTGGAAATTGTGCATCCTTCCAAGGATAAGGCCAAGCAGTGTTGCTTAGGAGTCCTAGATATATGAGGATAAACAAAATTAATACAATCATAAATTGTGCATGATAAATTATTTAGTTGCGTGATGGAAAATGATAGAATATAAAACTATCCCACTTTGTTCTAAATCTGCTAACTTCTGAAGGATATTTTCTCTCTCCCTCTGCCCACCCAATGCAAATAAATATCACAGTCTCTGAACACTTAAGTTAAATTGTGCATAGGCAGGGATATTGTAGCTGGCACTGTACCATAACTCCAACTGTGTATAACATTGTAAGAAAAACTATAGTAAGCAAAAATATGCAATAAAATATACAATATCAAGACTGAAGAACTTCACAAATTGAAATGCCTGCATGGCTGCAATGTTAGAAGAGAGATGAGTTTCCAGGGTATCTTTGCAGTGCTAAGTTTTGTTTGTTTTACATCTGACAATATCAGCTACTATTTAGACACTTATAGTTTGGGGGCAGAAGATTGTAGAATGCAAGTGTGTACAGCAGCTTAATAATGTTTTATTCTTTTTGGAACAAATTTGTTGCACCAAATGTCAGAAGAGTCATTTTGTTCATGTCAGTTATTTGAAAATAATGGAAAGATGCCAAAGTGAAAAGCCCAGTAATTCATGCACTGGTGTAATGGAGCAAATGAAATTCAAAGCTCTTGTACAGGTCCAATTTCAGCACCAAATGCTTACCTGTCAGTCAGCAAAATTGTCCCTGAATAAAAATGAACCCATCTGAGAGAGAAAGGTTTTTAATATACATCACATTCTTTGAATCTGTCGCAAGGCAGAAGAGTCTGCGAGAAGCAGAAAATGCTGAACAGGAAATCTTAAGGAACAGTGAGTTGGCACTCAACCATGTATCATTCACTGGAAAACTCTTGCATTTGTGTCCATTCTTTTTCTCTCATTCTCTGCTCTTGCACCTGTTTGGTATCTTTTATCTTCCTGGATGGACAGGTGATTTTCCTCAGGCTATGATAGATTTGACCAGTCAGTGATTTGAAGGGAAAGCTTTAGACAGGTAGCTATTGACTTCTGGTTGCAGCTGCGGCTTGTATCTGTGGAAGAACTGGTGACAAGTGTTACATCGTGAGAGGCTGAATATCTTTGCAAAATACATTTTTGTGGCCCAAGGCAACTGATTTCTCTGTGGAGGGTTTCATTAGAATTGATTCCCACTGCTGGGAGAGCAACTATCAGTAATGAGCAGATATTGAAAAGCAAAACATAGTATATACAAAGCTGTAATAAAATGAAAAAAATATATAGAGAGAGGTATCAGAACTAGAAAATCATCATATTTGGAATTGGGAAGGATATCAGCACCAATAAATTATAGATTCTGTGATGATTTTACAATAGCTGTTTACCTGTTATTTTTCTCAATTGTCTGCCTGATTATTTGTATATGTTTCTGTTTAGCGTGTGTACATATGTAATCAATACCTGTCTATTTATCTCCCCCCAAATGGCATAGCTAGCTTCTAGACTATTTATTTCCATTACTTGTCTCTTCACAGAACACAGTAAAAGAACTGCATGGGTTTTTTTTTAAAAAAAAAATGCTTAAAAGAGCTCCATGAGTTGGTGACTAACATTGCTAAGCAGGGGACAGTTTTACCCAGTATTGAACACAATAAAACATAAAAGGTTGGATACTCCAGTTCCCTTATGGAATGGGAAAAGCAAGAGTAGATTTGTTTTATTTATTAAGTTTATTTGTCGCCCATCTCAACCATAAGATGACTCTGGGTGGATTCTTACTGAAGCAATAGCAACAGTTTGTGGCAAAATTAAGGCTCCTTTGAATGTTTGTGAATTGTATTATAACACTAGTAAAACTCATGTCTGTTTGATACTTTGTAACCTTAACTTGAGCAAAATGTTGCATCGTAGACCAAAGCTTTGTCAACAAAAGTATCTCAAGTGGGCTAACTTACAGAATGCAGGGACCCATTACTCTCAAGGGAAATTTAGAATTTTTCTCTGCTTCAACGTACCTGCGCTGCTGCTATTTGCAGCACTGCTGCTGTGGTAGGCTGTGATCATGTGATTCTCATTTTCAGTATGTCCCAACAGCTTCCCTCAAGTCAATTTGGAAGCCTGATGGAGAAATGTCTCGCCTTCTTCCCTCTAGCAAAGTCTCACCCACCTGTACACTCTCTGACAGACCCTCCCTTGCTCCCTCCCCCACCTGGCAGCAGTTGTTTGCCTGCCTGTTGGCTTTGGACTTGCAATTTCCTCCCTGCAATGTTTGCAGGGACAAGGTCAATGGAGAACCTTGTGTGTGTGTGTGTGTGTGTGTGTGTGTGTATAACTCTATGCACTTTCTATCAGTCTCTGTGCACTTGTACTCTGCCATCCACTTGTGTACTCCCTCGCTCCCCCACCTGGCAGCAGCCAATTTCCTGCCTGTTAGTAAGGAAGGGAAGGGAGGAAGATTTCTGATGCTCTTTACCAGCTTCCCACAAGGAATTTCAATGGGGCAGTTGACATTCCATTTCTTCTTAAGGTGGAGTTGGGGAGGTTCTTCCTCCCCTTACAAACACTTTTGGTCTTATACTTAACACTAGGCAGGAAGGAAGAGAGTTTCTTCCTCTTTGTCTTGTCTATCTGGAGCTCCTCCCATTCAATTTTCCTTCTCAGCTTTGGCCAAGACAGTCTCCTTCTCTCTCTTGCCATTCAAATGGCATCTTTTTTTAAAAAAAATAAAGTTTTATTGAATTTTATAAGGTTAGGGAGGGGATAGGGTCAATATGGGAGTTGGGGTTTGCGGTAGGGATCAGGGATGGGATTGGGTCAGGGATGGGAACAACAATGGGGTTACCTCCCATTAACATTTTCAAGCTTTAGCAAACAGACTATTGTCCGGGTACATAGTGTTCAATAACACTAATTAATATAATAGTAAATAGCTATAGTGAATATGAGAAACAATAATCATAAACAGTGTCAGTTAATCAATACATATCCTTCATTTTATTTATATATATTCGCGATAAGATATCACATTCATTTCTGACTAGTTCGTTTTGCTAACCATTGGTGAAAATTATCCCATGCAAAGAACATCTTGACCTAAGAGTTTCCAATGGTGGGCCAATTGTCAGAAGGGCAAAAGTTTTGGGGATGAGTAGAAGACTGTAAGGGAAGGAATACTCTGGTTTATGTGACAAAGCATCTCCCTGTTCCTTTTGTGATTTAGGAAATAAGGGATAAAATGTTTAAAATAAGATAATAGCTATAACCAATTGATTTGAAGAGTCAGATGTAAGTATAAATTCATGAGGTCAACAGTTTAGCCCATCAAGTAGTTTATGCCAACTGAAAAGATTCTTTCAGGGTCCAAAACTCCTTGTTAGCAGCTTCAAAGTTATTTTGGTTTGGAAGGAGCTGTTTGAGAAAGACTGGACTGGGGAGGAGATGTCTAAGTAGTTGTTAGGTACTTCTATTCTTGGTTCCTTTTGCACTTAGGTTGCACATAATTACTCAGTACTGTCTATGAGCTACATACAGCTGGCTGCAAACAAGACTTGATTCTGTATATGAGGTTGTTTCTTCTTGGTGGGATATGAAGTCTTTTAGTTTACACAGCAAACTGTTTTAGTGTAGAGTATTTTTTTAAAAAAGAAACTTTGTAAAGTTTTTGTAGGTTTGTGGGCCACAGTTATGTCTGGTGGCATGTTTTTATGTATTTTTTACATATAGAGGTATTATTATGGTTGTCCATGTTTTCTTCTTTGTTTTACTTCCTAGTGCACTTCTTGATTTGGGTGAGGGAGTTATTCTTGTTGAATATTCTCTGGATGTCATTGAGTTCTGCTTTTCTGAGTGCTGGTGAGGTACAGAGTGATTTTGCTTGGCTGCTGAGAATTCTTATGCAGCTGATCTTGGTTGTAGCTTGAAGGTTTAAGATAGATAGATAGATAGATAGATAGATAATTTAATTTGTATACCGCCCTTCTCCCATAGGACTCAGGGCGGTTCACAGCATATTAAAAACAAATAATATACACACAATACAAAAAATGCAAAATACAAAAATACAGAAATACAAAAAATAAACCCCGATAAAAGCCGAATTAAAACCAAATATTACCAGCTGTGTTTC
>NW_015386501.1:373758-386112 GCF_001527695.2 Protobothrops mucrosquamatus | reverse complement strand
GAGAGCATGAGTGACTGTGCGCAAGGCGTCCCGGTCCAGAAAAGGTCGCAACTGGTGAATCAGGCGGACCTGATAAAACGCCCCCCTGGTCACGGCCGACAGATGGTCTTCCAATGTCAGCCGTGGATCCAGGAGGACTCCCAAGTTGCGGGCCTTCTCTGAGGGGGCCAAAATTTCGCCCCCTATAGTCAGCGATGGATTTGGCTCATGTGGATGGGTTTTCATAAACCTTGGTTTACAGCCTGCCAACATCAATGATGAGAATGCCTAGAACAGACATGTCAAACTCACGACGTCACGTGATGTCACGCAACGTATCGGGACGGTTTTGCCATTGCCGGCAATGGGGTGGGTGCGGCTTCCGGATGAAGCATCCAGCCCGTGGGCTGGCAGTTTGACACCCCTGGCCTAGAGAGTTTTTTTTCTTCTTCTCCATTTCTATGGCAAGTTTGATCACAGAACATTTGAAGACACTTTTAATTTTTAGTTTGACAAATGGTTCTTCAAAACATGTATCCATATTTTGAGTCTAATCTTAGAAAGGATTACGTTTTCTGGAAGTTTCATAACTATTTCTGCTATGTATCCTGAGATTGAAGACCTATTGTTCCCATCATTTGTCTGTAAATGCAGTTGTTGAATTGGAAGTAGGTGGTGAGACTGGGGTCTAATAATTCCATGTTTGGGGGAATAAAAAATGTATTTTTTCATGTTTTGGTTTTTTATTACACTTTGTACAAAGCTTTCCTAAGTTCCAATGCAGTTGTCAGGCATAGAGCTGGCATCCTTTCCAAGAAGGCAAGATAAAAAATACAAACAGCTGGTATTTCAGGAATGCTGTTTGTTGTTATTAGAACATTAAAACTAAAACTTGAAACCGTGTAAGAGTTTCTCATCTACTATCACCTATCTAACAAAATCAAACTGGAGGTAAGGTTTTTTTTTCTTTATGCTTTCTTCTTTGTTGAGACTTAGTAACCTTTTCTTGAAGCTCCTCCCCATTACCAGGGTCAGATGTCAATTCCATCACAAAAGTCTTCCTGACTCTGCTAAGCAGGTTAGTATGTCTATAATTTGCTTTGGTCATCCCTTCTATCTTTTTCGAAAATAGAGGCTACTTATTACATTTATATAATAATTACTATCCCCCAATCCCTAAGCTTATAGCCATATTTATTGGTATAGTGTTAATAGTGAGGTCACAGTAGCACCTAATGTGCCCCAGATCAGATCTTTTATGTCATTGTAAGGGCATCCATGATTTATTATTTCATCTCTGTATAATTGTATAAAGTGTGTTTCCCATGCTTCTGGTGGCTCCCAGTTGTCTAAATGTATTAGTTTGTTGCCGGAGTTAGCATAAGCATCATCTGTGATTATGCACCAAAATACATCCTGTTGCATGTATTGGTTCAGATACCAATGGTATAGTTCTATGGCTATCACAAAGCATTATGGTCCTGCTGGGCATCTCTTTGATTAAGGAGGATGGGGAACAAATGGAATGGAGGGGGGTGTACAGAGACAATTATCTTGGCCTGAATGATTCCAGCGGTGGTGGAGCCAATGACTCCACTCTGCTTAAGGTAGATTCAGTCAGCCTCCAGGATTCCTTGCCTGCACTCACTGACAGCATCTCAGATTCAGCAGAAGTATGTGATAAAGATTAAACAACAGAAAGCAAATATGAAAGAGCTGACAAGAAATAAGCCAACAGAAGATCCAATGTTGAGGAGTAAGTTGGCTGATTTATTGACCTCATTCCCTGAAAACAGACATGGATTTGGGGCAAGCCTGAAAGAAAAGGAAGTCAACCATCTGCTTGCCTTGCTAACTTTCCTGTCACTAGTCTTTGCTAGTTATTTCTTCAGCAGTCTCATCTGAAATTTGTAACCTAGTGCTTCAGAGATGAACATGAAGGAAACCTGCTGCAAAGTAAGCTTATGGATGAAAGTTGATGTTAAATGTGACAGTACTCTTAGTTTCTTTCTTCTAGGATATCTTCTGATATCCTAGTGCAGAAAGTACTTGGACAAATTGCTCCAGTCACTCACTCTAAGCCTAATTTATCTCACTTGGTTATTGTTATGGAAGCTAAGAGAAGGAGGGCATGCTGGACACTGCCTTGAACTCTTGAATGTAAGATGAGATATAAATCTAATAAATTAGTGCAAGCATATTACTGTTACTAATAATGTGGTTAATAAACAGACAGTAAGATAACATTCAAATTTCCCAATGGGAAATGTATAGTGTTAAAAGTAGCTATTTGGTTAAATTGCACTATATTGCCTGTATTCAATAAAGATCTAAAAATATAATTTTGGGGGGAAAATGCACATGACCTTCAAGAACAGAGGGTGTGAAAGAGAAGTTGGGGAAGATCCCTCAACTCTGCAATACCAGATTTATTTTAAAACCCCGGCTCAAAAATGGCTATTTGTTCTCTTTTGGGTCTAGAAATAGTCATACATGTATCAATCTATATTTCATGGTTTTTGTAAGCTGTGAAAATGGTATTTTTCCATCAAATTGTCTCTTATTACCATTCATTTAGGGCCAGTAACATAGAAACATGTCTTGGTGACAATGTCAAAAGAATAGGGACAATTTGATGTTTTCTTTTGATGCTGTTTGTTGATATCTAGACCACTGCAGTTTGATTGCCTAACATTAAACCTAAAATAACAGTGCAATCATAACAGTATCATCATGAATGTTGTTACAATAGAAACAACATTTACACTGCTTCAAAATAGTAATTATCAAACTTTTTGTCATGAAGTGCTTATTTGCTGGCATTGATCTGTCCGGGTCAGTTGTTAGCTCTCCTCATCTGAGGTGTGTATTGATTGTATAATCAGTAGATAGAGGCTGCAGGCAGATGAAATTCAGTGCTGGCCAAATTATTGGCTGCTTGCCTGTTGACCTGGACTCTGCTGGCTGCACCTTAGATAGTTGTGGGATTAGTACTCATTTTAGTGACCCGATGTGCACAGAGAATTCTGTATCATTAGCAACGATAAATGTCATCCTATTTTGTTGCAGATATGGTTGAGTCTGTCGGTAGATGACTGAAAAATCTTACAGATGTCAATATGAGATAGGTTCCAAAAGAGCAAAAGCTTCCATTTATATTCTTTTTCTGTGTTTCTCACATTTTAAGGATTTAGAATTTGGAAAATTATATACTACAAATGATATTCCATGATATATTATATTTACTGCACTTGATATTTATTTGTTGATGTATTTATAGTAACATTTGTGTTCTCTTTTCCATCCTGAAAGGGACATCCTTAGGGCCACCCATATGTGATGCTACTGTTCCAAAGTTTCTGTATTCCTTTAATGCAGCTTAGAGAGGCAGGGGGCTGTGGTTTACTTTTTTATGAACTAAATCACAACAAGCTGCTGTTAGTTTTTGAAAGGAAGCAGGGACCAGGGGGCTGAAAGCTACAGTAGAAGCTTGTCATTAAGTATTATGAGATCGATGAAATGTTGAAATCAGAAAGTTTGCTTTTGCAACCAAAAATTATTTATTATTTATTTATTTCTACCCCACCTTTATTATTTTTACAGAAAAATATAAGATGGCAAACATATCTAACATACCTTTTTTCTCCTATTTTCCCCACAACGTAACAGTGATATAGAGAAAATTAAAGAATTTACCTTTTTTGCATGATATGTTTTTGTGAAATGCCACTTCATGTATATGACATAATAATAACAGAAAGTGTTTATAGATGTTCTTACTGTGACTTTTAAGCCACTGAGAGGGAGGGAGGGAAGGGGAGGGGAGGGGAGGGGAAGGAAGGAAGGAAGGAAGGAAGGAAGGTAATGTTAATAATTGGGTTAATCTGTATATAGTTATTTTAAGCTTTGAGTTGCCCTTGGTCACAACATCAAGTGTACAATGACTTTTTAAACCTAAATATTAAGGTGTATTCAAATATTTATAAATTAACTTAATTGTATTCTACACAGGTATCTGTGGGGTAAGTGGGGGTAAGTGACAAAATGGGTATCATGATATCACAAAAAATGCTGTGAGTTTCATACTTGAATCAGATATGGGAACCCAAATAGGGTTTTCTACTGTGAAAAACTCTGCAGTTTCATAAATATTCTGCCATTGTGGCTAGCTACAGATACTATGGCCTTCTGATATATCAGTATGTCTTCTTTGGGTTTCTCTTTTCAAACATAAAGACAAGCAGCAATCATTAACATTTAATTATGTTAAAATTCAATGAGATTTTTGCATTTGTCATATCTGGGGGAAAATGAGAAGAAATTTAGTTAATCAGGTTTACATTTTGAAAGGTTTTTCAAATAGCGCATAAATCAAAAAGCTATTTATCTGATGTAAACTTAACCTGCTGTCTTCTTGTAAGTGGGATATTTCTTTCTCCATAATCTTCTTTCACCTTTCCAGCATGTAATATTTATATGTACTTGTAACAGTTAAACTGCTTTTAATGGGTGAATTTTCATTTAAAGGTAAGAAAGATGTTCTCTACTTCAAGCAGCAGGTATATTTTTAATCTTTAATAGGTCACCTTCCCAAATGCAAGCAGGCAAGCTGTTATTGATCAAAGAGGTTTTGTTGGGCAGCTTTCAGGTTATTGAGTGACAAACTTTATTGAATTTGACTTAACAGAAGTCAGATGACAGCTGAAGCATAAGAGCTTGCACTACCATCAGAGTCATTTGACGACAGCCAGGGAGCAAGACTCAGCCATGGATACTGAGCTCTTTGCTGGCCCTTGGAGATTAACTGAGCAGCCTTCCTACCAATTCCCAAGGCTGTCAACAGAGCCAATTAGATTTTCAACCAGTAGACAAGAAGGGTGGCACTTGGGGACCTTTTTGCTTTAGGTCGAAGGCTTTTCAGACTGCGATGAGATGACATTGATGATGACACGTTGAGCATTGGTTGGTTTTAAGACAAGTTAAATTAGCAGTCTTGAAATGATTCCAACTGTCTCCTGACTTCTCACTGTTGCCATATTCAGTGGATCCTGTCAGGAGCAGGTTGATGACTTAATAGTCTTTCTTGAATGGATTTGAGCACTTTGGCTGTGTGTTTATATGTAGTTGTCATGCTTAAAATATTCATATGAAGGTTTGAAATATTTATTTGAAGGAGCCTTCCACAGAGTTCAGCAGCAAGAAACTCTGTGAATCTGCCTTATCTCCCCCTGCCTTATCTCCTCCTCCCCCCCCATCTTCTTGCTGCTTTCAAGAAATATTTCTTTAATTCTTTAATTCCATTAATTCTATTAAGTGACCTTTTTGAAATACCCACCAAGAGGATTGCACACTTAGGAGGTTGCTATGAATCTAGCATTTCATTTCTAGATCCTGGTGCTAAAACTTTCTGATGCCTCTTAAGCAAATGTTAAAGTAGTGTGGCATTTATATCTATTTAATAAGAGTGTGCATCACAGTAGCTCTGAGGATGTCTTTGAGTTAAGAAGGGCTGTTTGTGCCTTGTACTGTTGTATAAACCGAGAAGAATTAGAAAGATATTACAAAGTGCTAAGTGAATGAAAGCAAAGTGCAAATGTATCTAATGTTAATGCTACAATTTTTTTTTTAAAAAATAGTTCTATTGGCAAAGCAGAAAATGTTCAGTATATTTTTCACAGGGTTGCACTAATTTTTGAATATTTACCAAAGTAGAAATGAGGTGCTATAAATTAAACAAACATGGTTTTTCTCCTCCCTATAGTCCATGCTTTTTAAAAATGTATTCTTGGTGGTGGTGGTGGTGGTGGTTTTAGAAATTCAGGTTTTTATAAGATAGGTCTATCATATAACTTTCTTCCACTGTGAAAAGTATTTTAAATATTTCTATGTTTGTAGCTTTTTTGATGGGATTTAAAGGACCCTACTTACGTATATAGTTTAATATATTTCAGAGTGTCCAATGTGAACTTATGGTGACAGGAAAAAACAGGGAGGCATCAGCTTTGGACAGCAAAACCAAAAGATCTGCTTTCATTCAGATTGAAGACTATGATCTTCAGTCAGCATGTCCTTTGCAGGTTCAACTTCAATACATTACGGCACTGGGCTAGGGAAGGTTGACCTAGTAAACATCCAGAAATTAGAATGAGTGAATGGAGTGAGAAAGAAAAGAATAAAAGAAAATTCCTGTATTCCTACAATGGAATACAGATCACAGAACTGTTATTTAACAGGACCATCAGTTCAGATATATTATGTAAAGGCAGGAACAAACCTCACTATCAACATCTGACAAGATTGTTGAACTAAAAGCAATTAACTCTGAAGAGGGATGTGTAGGTCAAGAAACTGAAACAGGAGAAATAACAATGTCAAGAATGCCAAATAATCACACCTATTTGAAGTGGTAAAAAATGTTACATTCTAAACAGCAAGTGGCTGGGAAAATGCCAAGAAAACAATTATAATGCACATACTTGGATCAGATGTCATTACCAACCTTCAGTCAGTTTTACAACAGCAACATAGAGCAACACAACAAGCAATCGGCATTCTCTATTTTATGAATAAATCAGGAATTCTTTAGTTATTAATAAATTCAATTTTAGTATGTAATTTTTAATTATAAAACAAACCAACGTATACTTGCAGGTTGAATTTTGCTGCATATGAGCAGGATAATGGAAGAAGAGACATTCCTATGGGCAAGAAAGTATAATTAAATAGAACTTTAGTGACATTTGTCAAAAACTGATTGTAAAATGCCAAACAATGAGATTTAACTCTCAGCTTTACATAATAAAATGTGTTAGTACCAATTTATAAATCAGCAGAATAAATTGGTTACCATTCTTTCTGGCTGGATCTTTAAAATGTTTTATCTTTAAGTAAAAGGACCACCTATGAAGTTTCAGGTATCCTGCCTTAGTGGTGTTTCTATCTATCTAGAACACTGACTTGCTAGTTCTATAAGATACATATTATGCACACTTTCAATGGTATTCAAATCTTTACTGTTGTGTGGTATTCAGATACAAAGAAGGAACAGCCATGCTCTTCTAATGATGAATCAAACCTATAGCAGTAAATTAAATTGCTTTTATATGTTGGGATAATAGCAGGATTGCTTCCATGGGGCTGATCCTTTTTGTACTTGTACTTGTCAGCATGGCATGAGATGCCTGGAACCAAGTGGAGAAATTCCTTCCTATGAAAGCATTGGGCAGTTTGTAGAGTAACAATAGTCATGTAAGGACAAATGTCATAACTAAATTTATATATCACACTATGGCATAATATATTTAAGGATAGTTCAGCCATTATTGTTTAAAGCCATTGTTTAGAGCTTAAAATATTTTGTGAATCTACCCAATTTGGTTTATTCAGTAAACCATGATTAAAGAAATTATGATGGGATATGATGCATAAATTCAGATGCTGTGTCAGTAATTTCCTAATTGCCAAAGATTTTCATGTTGCCCTTACAATTAGGAAAAAAATATGCTGCTTCCATTATGGCAGAGAAATCTGAGAAGAGTTTATTTGTCTATTCCACTTGATAACTGCCAGTCTTGGTTCTTTACTTTTACTTGTACATGTTAGTCTAATGTTCTTAGAGTAGGAATTTGGTGCTATGAATATTTTATAAAGAAGGTAACACAATAACTAAAAAATTATTCTGAACCTGTTGGGAATGACATGTCAGAATAGTAAATATATATTTTTACCATACATCGGTATAAGAAGGTGAAATATATTAAATTCATATGCTAACTACGAGCAGTAGCTAAACTCCTAAATACAACAATATTTTACATGCTTTGGAAATAACTTACAAATAGCTGTCAGGGAGGAAGGACTGCCATCCATGGCCTGTGGCAGAAACAAGCAATTAGGGACTTCAGTATTTGATTATACTATCTTTAACTGCACATTCATTGAGACTGATTAACTGAGTTAACATTTAAGTAGAGGATGCTTCAGTTTTGCTCTTTTCATCCACATTGTGACAAAAACAAATCTTGATCTTTTTTTAAAAAGGAGGGTGTTATTACATAATACTCTGAAATACTTCATATATAGTTCAGAGGAAATGTTGGGAATATTTTAAAATTTAAAATTGGTTTTACTTTCTTGCTGAATTTATTTGTCATTTAATTAATTGAAGATTCACATTTTATTTCCTGTTATGTTTATCATTAGCAAAGCTCCTGGTTTTTTCCCTATTCTATAACTATACACATCCTCTGGATTATCATTATTTTTTTAAAAAAAGAAAAACCTAGTTAGTGCACTGTCTCAGAACTTCTCCTTAAATTTTTTTAAAATATTTGATTAAATTTATTTCATTAAATTAACTGATTAAAATCATGTATTCTTATACTAACCAACCCATGCTAACAGCTCTGTAAGATGTGTCCACAGGAGGATCAAGGATAAATAAAAATAGCATCACATAAATGTAAAGCAAGTTCTGACTCTTTTATAGTAACATCATAATTGTGCACAAAAGGAACAGAGCTTGCATTACTATGGTGTGATGCTGCTTTTATTATTTTTAATGAAAGCATTGGATCCTCTGGCTTGGTAGCAGCAATCATATATAATAATAATAATAATAATAATAATAATAATAATAATAATAATAATAATAATAATAATAATAATAATAATANTCATCTAGTCCAACCCCCTGCTCAGGCAGGAAACCCTATACCATTTCGGACAAATGGCTGTCCAGTCTCTTCTTAAAAACCTCCAGTGTTGGAGCATTCACCGCTTCTGGAGGCAGGTTGTTCCACTGGTTAATTGTTCTCACTGTCAGGAAGTTTCTCCTTAGTTCTAGATTGCTTCTCTCCTTGATTAGTTTCCACCTGTTGCTTCTTGTCCTGCCTCCAGGTGCTTTGGAAAATAGCTTGATTCCCTCTTCTTTATGGCAACCCCTGAGATATTGGAACACTGCTATCATGTCCCCCCTCGTCCTTCTCTTCATTAAACTAGACATACCCAATTTGACATGGGAGTGAGGCTCTGCAGATGAATGATATCAATAAAGGCTTCTCATCACCAGAATTTTGTCAAAGTGAGCCTTGTCAAAAACAAGACAGAATAAATGTAGAAATTTATTTAGTTTAGTTAGTTCAGAGAGAAACAGATAAGAAAATAACTTGAGATATATTTGAAAACTTGTGACTTTTTTTTTTAAAAAAATAGCCGCTTATTGTCTACTTTCTTCTTAATTTGTTTCATTATTTTTTCCAGTTGTCATAACAATAACTGCAATTTGGAGTACTACTTTTTGAATAGAAAGGTGGGCACAAGATTCCAAAGCCAACAATAAAATAGCACACCCCAGGTCTTAGATGTGGAATGTTTATCCCTTTCCCTGTTGCACATTCTAAAATGTTTGCTGTTTGAAACAATTGCTGTGTATGACACTTTTGATGAACAGCATGTTTTATTTATTCCTGTTATTTTCCTCTCCAATTTTCATTTTCTCATTTTGCATAGGTGCAACTGGGAGTAAGAGAGGGAGCAAATTACTCAATAAATATATAGCTAATATGGACTGTATATTCTCTTCACTTGAATCATCATCACTGTTTCTATTCACTCCACTCCACTCTAAAAATTCTATCAAGTTTTCCATCTTCAATAAGACCTTTCAGAACTATCTTCATGTAAGCTGCTACCATTTACTAATAAAACATTCACTTTCATTATCTGCCTGAACAGAGTGCGGTGTGATAAGAGGCAGCTTTTATAAGAATAAATAGAAATCAAAGTTTATATGTCCTCCAAGAGTCATAATGTTCATCACAACTAAAGCATTGGATTTGTGGCCACATAATCCTGTCCACCAAAATCTGTAATAAGAGAATAATACTTTATTTTAAATTCTGGAATTGGGAAAAATGTAGCACAGACAATAAATAACAAATATGTTTTGATATAGGTTTATATATTTATTGTATATATAGAACAACGTAAACAAGGAAACAATAGCTAAGAAATATCTTCATGAGCCTTAGTAGTCAGGATGTTGAACTAATTAAAAAGAGTGTAAGACACAATCATTGCTTATTGCACATTCTTAAATGAGTACTTACTGAGATAGAGGCACTTAACAAAAATATTGGGTATAAACTGGAAGATTTTCAAACAATGTATTCTTATGGTTAGGTAAAGGTGAATCTTAGTTGAGTTCCATCTGAGAGACTTAATCTCTTCAGTGATGCAGGAAAGATCCAATGACATAATCAGCTAAAGATAACAGATTAGCTTTAATCTAAAATGTCGTCTTTATATTATATATTACATTTATAAAATGAGGTATAATTCAGTCCTTCATTAAAAATGTATGTGTTTTAAAAACTGTATGGCAGATGTGGAACTTGGTGGCTTCTTTCCTGTTTTCTCCTTCTTGTATGATATCTGAATAGGGTGCTTTATAAATCTAAGATGAAGGGGATGTAACTGATGCTGGATGGGTGACTAATTAAAAGTTCACCATAATGCATTCCACACCTTCATTGTTGAAGAATAACATCTTTAAAATAAGAACAATATATGGCAAAATAAAAAAAAAGTCCAGGGATAGAAAATCCACTGTCTTCTACAATTCCTACATGCTAGCCAGATTGCTGAGATTTATGTTTCATCCACTTTGGTTAATGGTGAAACAGTAAGGTTCTACATTTAGGCAAGAAAAAACAAAAATGCACAGGCATAGTATAGGTGGTACCTGGCTCAATAGTAGTAATTGTGAGAGGAATCTTGAAGTCCTAGTGGACAATCACTTAAATATAAGCCAGCAGTGTGCTGCAGCTGCCAAAAAAGTCAACACAGTGCTAGGCTGCATTAACAGAGGGATAGAATCAAGATCATGTGAATATTAATACCACTCTATAATGCCTTGGTAAGACCACACTTGGAATACTGCATGCAGTTTTGGTTGCCATGATGTAAAAATGATGTTGAGACTCTAGAAAGAGTGCAGAAAAGAGCAACAAAGATGATTAGGGGACTGAAGGCTAAAACATATAAAGAACGGTTGCTGGAATTGAGTATGTCTAGTTTAATGAAAAGAAGGATTAGGGGTGACATGATAGCAGTATTCCAATATCTAAGGGGTTGCAACAAAAAAGAGGGAGTCAACCGCTTCTCCAAAGCACCTGAAGGCAGGACAAGAAGCAATGGATGGAAACTAATCAAAGAGAGAACTAACCTAGAACTAAGGAGAAATTTCCTGACCATTAGAACATTTAATAAGTGGAATGACTTGCTTCCAGAAGTTGTGGATGCTCCAAAACTAGAAGTTTTTAAGATTGGACAACCATTTGTTGAAATGGTATAGGGCTGTGGTGGTGAACTTATGGCATGTGTGCCACAGGTGGCACGCACAGTCCTCTCTGTGGGCACGCGCACTGTTGCCCCAGTCCTAGGCCTTCAGCTGGGTTTTATAAAACCTTTTCGCTTTAGGCCTCCACCGCCATATGCAAAAAAAAAGAGGTTCAATCAATCAATTTCACCTTCTTGCAGAAAAAAAAGATCTTGCAAAGTTGGAATTGATTGATTGAACTTTTTAGTCCCACCTAGTCTGCCATTACCACCGCAGCCATGCCCACCCAATGGGCCACACCCACCCAATGGGCCACGCCCGCCCGGCACCCGACAATACATAAGTGGGTTTTGGGTTGCAGTTTCAGCACTCAGTCTCTAAAAGGTTCGCCATCACTGGTATAGGGTTTCCTGCCTGAGCAGGGATTTGGACTAGAAGATATCCAAGTTCCCTTCCAGCTCTGTTAATCTGTTAGGAAGAGAAAATGGCAATGGCAGGGCTTCTGGAGCCTATGCAGAAGATTGCCAGTCCGTTTCTAAGATAATTCACATAGACCACCAGAAATTAATCTGGTGGATTCCAGTGTTGATAGAATCCTGAGAGGAGCACTTATATGTCCCATGCCTGCTTATAAAATTGGACCTGGTCACAAATGCCTAGGAAAGGGGGATCAAAAATATCAAGATGGCAGTCATGACTAACCAATCAAAGTCCTACTAATTTGGTACATTGTCAAAATACTTACATGTAAGAAGGCAGTTGCCATCTTGACCATTTTGACACCCTCCCCAATCCAGACACCACTGCCCATGATAAATATAAATATTTCAGTTCAAACTATAAGACTACAAATTAGTTACTATGCTGTTATGCTATAGTACATTGTTTTGTGAATATACCTTGATGGTTACATGTTTACAAGACATATTAAGGAAATGACCTTACAATTTATTCAGAATGTAACATAATAATAATAATAATAATAATAATAATAATAATAATAATAATAATAATAATAATAATAATAATAATAA
>NW_015386501.1:343077-373284 GCF_001527695.2 Protobothrops mucrosquamatus | reverse complement strand
TTGGCTATTCCTGCCAGCTTGGTGTCGTCTGCAAATTTGATGAGTTCCCCATCTATCCCCTTGTCCAGATCGTTGATGAAGATGTTGAAGAGCACTGGGCCCAGAACAGAGCCCTGGGGCACCCCACTACACACTTCCCTCCATGTAGATGCGGTTCCATTGAGGACCACACGCTGAGTACGGCCGGTCAGCCAGCTACGGATCCATCTGGTGATGATGCTGTCTAACCCGCATTTTTCTATCTTCTCAAGTAGTAGGTTGTGGTCTACTTTGTCAAATGCCTTACTGAAGTCCAAGTAAATTATATCCACAGCATTTCTCTGGTCCACTAATTTTGTCACTTGGTCAAAGAATGCAATAAGATTTGTCTGGCATGATCTGTTTTTGACAAACCCGTGTTGATTTTTAGTAATGACTTTGTTTGCCTGTAGGTGTTCGCTGATTCGTTGTTTGATTATCTTTTCCAGAATCTTCCCAGGTATTGAGGTCAGGCTGATCTGTAATTTCCTGGGTCCTTTTTTCCCCCTTTTTTGAAGATGGGAACTACATCAGCTCTTTTCCAGTCCTCTGGTAGTTCCCCAGTGCTCCAGGATCTCTGAAAAATATAGTTCAGTGGTTCTGAGATTATATCTGCCAGTTCCTTGAGAACCTTGGGATGTAATCCATCTAGTCCTGGTGATTTGAACTCGTCTAGGCTGGACAGGTGTTCACTTACCATTTTCTTGCCTATCTTAACTTGTATTTCTATTTTGTTTTTTATGGCACTATTTTTGATAGGTTGGTCTGTTTTTTCCCTTTGTGTAAAGACAGATGCGAAAAACGAGTTAAATAGTTCTGCTTTCTCCCTGTTGGTTGTCACTTTCTTGCCACTTTCACCCACTAGTGGACCAATCATTTCCTTCACTTTTTTCTTGTTTTTTACATGTTGAAAGATGCTTTTTTTGTTATTTTTGACTTTGGTTGCAAGCCTTAGTTCATTTTGATCCTTAGCTTTCCTCACTTCGTCTTTGCAGGCTCGGGCAATTTGCTGATATTCTGACTTAGTTATGTGTCCCTCTTTCCACTTTCTATACTTGTCCTTTTTATCTTTCAATTGATCAGAGAGTTCTTTACTTTGTAGATTATTCAGTGTTGAAGTCCTTGCATCTTAAATCATGAACTGAAGAAGGTTAATTCTTTTTATATTTCTGGATTGTAGTTTACTTAAATCACGTGCCTTTCAAATGTAGCTGAAACTGGTTATATTAGAAAAAAGGACAAGAAAGTTCATTCATTGCAAATATTTTATTGTAGATTGACTATTTTAGAAACACTGGTGTTTCTGACCTCTTTGTGATGCCTTGGCAATACCATCTTATATATTGAGTGTGCAGATAAGATATCAGTGCCATTCCAGTGATCAGCCAACACTTCTGTATTGAACTGATATTACTGATAGTAATGCAATATGATAAGAAGGCAAAACTGCAAATCATGATAAGGTCATGTTATAGTAGTGAGGAAAAATGCCATTTCTACTTCTTTTTTCACATCCAATTACTTCATATAATTCTGATGAGTTCCATTTTATGAGGTGTAATTGCAGGAAAAATCCAGCTTCCTACAAATGCACATGTGATCCCTCAAGGACCTGCTTTGGCTTCAATTGGTAAAATTCATTCGGCAGAAACAATTCAGATAAAAGAAAAGGAGAAATTGCATTATATGCAAAGGAAATGTATGCACACACTGAGATCCAGGAATTTTGAGGGTCAGTTACAAATATTTAGATAAGAATACAAGGGAAGGGAAGTTACAAGATATTAACACAACATATGAAGTTGAAGATTTGAATAATGCCTTCCTGGACCATATTACAATATTTTCACAGAGGAGAGACATAATAATAATGGGAGGCTTCAATTACCTGCACATTGGTTTGAAAACTAAGATTGCAATTCAATTTTAATTTCCTTGAAAATCAAGAACTCCAGCACTATATTATCACTTTTTTCCAATGTTCCCACTACTATTGTTTCCTCAACTAAGTCTTTCTTGTTGATTAATGTTAAGTTGATTTTCTCATACCTTCCTTTCTCTCAAGGAAAAAGTTATCAGCAAATCAAGTTAGGAATTTCCTAGATGGACTATGCTTGGCAGAATTGCTGTACACACGTCTTGATAATTAAAGTCTCCTATCACTATAACTTCATGCCTATTGGAAAGATCCACAATTTGTTTTTGAAAGGATGGTCCTCTTCTCCTTAACCGGGATTCCAACAGCAATATTACTATGTTTGTTCCTCTACTTTACTTAAACTAAGATGCCAAATTTATTCATCTCAATTTTTGAGCAAAAATTGATACTTTAAACATAAAGTGCAACTCCTTTTTTCTACTGCTTCTTTTCTTTTTAAACAAATAATTGCTTTCAATTGCTTTAATACCACCATGGAAATCATTTTACCCGTTCTCCATTATATCTATGAGATCTGTTTCTTGTGTACTGCTCCGCAACATTACTTTTAAACATGTATAAGAAAATAACATTTCATTGTGGTTTTCATTTAACTGACATATTCTCCCCTCACCTGCTAGACAATTTAAATATGAATAAGCTCTCAACGTCCATAGTAGGTGGTAGCAGCAGCACTTTTCTGATCATGGCTGATTTCAAAAAGGCAAAGAAAATACCAAGAAAAGTCAAAGAAACAAAATAAAAAATAAAACAATCATCCTGGAAGGAGGCAATAGCAAATCAATTTTCTGTTACTGCGAAGAAAACTATGTGGATATGTCCATGTAATCACCAGGGGCTGAACTTGAGTTGTTAAAATTATAAAAGTTAGTAATGTGCTAACATTACTGTGCTTTTATTATTTGAAGAGAGTTGATGGGATGTTTAGGTGGAAGAATACCACACATAACAGAATTGTCATTGTTACTGTGCATGAATGAGGCTCAGTTTTTAACAATAGTTCTGCCTCTTCTATCACAGAGCAGAGCCAATAATTATTTTGGGAGCATATTATGTACAATTAAACTGAAATGTTCAAGAAATGCACTAAGAGTAAATTTGACATGACATGAAGTGCAACATAAAGTTATTTAATGAAACATAATTGCACCAATTACATTTAAAATATTTATTTACTTGCCAAGAAAGAAACAAGGTTTTTTAAATGCTTGATTATCTAAACTGACACCCTAAAACTATTCTACTTGATCTTACCGAAAAAAAGATTCATAATAAGTTAACATAGTAGAAGTTAAAAAAGAAGCTACAGGTTTTTAATTTAACTTCTAGCTAAACGAAACATGACATTTCTTGGACTTTGCTATTCCTATGTGCAGCACCCATTTTTAAATGTCACATTTTAAGCATTGTGAGTTATGCCAAGCTATTTGTTCAAGATTCATCTTGGCTAGAAAAGTGCTCTTGAAATTCTGAAGCAAATATTTCTTGTTTCTATAAATTCAAATGGTGAGGAATTCATTGAAAAGTAATCAACAACACCGAACACTGAGAGACTGAAAGAGGAAATAGTTGCCAATGTTCTCTGTTGACACAGTCATTGAAGACTTTCACACCCAGAATTTCTTTTTTAACCTTGCTAGGATCCATGGATAGGCCTATTCAAACTTCATCGGGCTTTGGGTTGAAAAAGAGCATGAGATAAAAAATAAAGACTTGGTAGAGCTGGTCTAAACCTAATTAATAGACCATCTTTTAAATCTTCCAGAAAATTAAGACTGAACAAGCATTGAATGGAGGTGGGGAAAATAGAGAATTGTTCCCAAGAGATTTAAAAGGAGATGATGACGATGATTTGCAACATGTCCTAGTCTATCCCTCCCTCTCACATCATATTTATTTATTTGTATCCTACCTTTATTATTTTTACAAATAACACAGGGCTCTAAACCTATCCAACACACCTTCTTCCTCCTGTTTTCCCCGCAAAAACAACCCTGTGAGGTGAGTTGGGCTGAGAGAGAGTGACCAGTTCAAAGTCACCAGGCTAGCTAAGGCGGGACTTAAACTCATAATTTCTAGCCTGGTGCCTTAACTACTAGTCTAAACTGGCTCTCTACTACTACTACTACTACTACTACTACTACTACTACTACTACTATTACTCTCTTTCTCTCTCTCCTATATATCTTTTTCTAATTTTCTTCTTCTCTGCAGCTTTTAGCTATTTATTATCTCAACTGAAAGTAGCTTTGCAAAAGTCTAAATTCTTCTCCTTGAATAGGACATATGATCAGTGGTGGGCAGGCCGTCTTTGTTATATTGTATAATAAAAATGTCCAATTCACATAAAGTGAAATTAACTGAATAGGAGATAACAATTACGCAATATCAATTAAGAAAAATAACAAGAATAGTCATACGAAACAAAAGCAGTATCTTGAAAGCTGAAAAGAGAATAGTGGTTCTCCATTCTCCATACCAGAATACTCAATTTTAATACTATTAAAAATTATAAAGTATACATTTCTGCAGAAGAGCAATTGCCAATCATAATACCAAATTTGGCAGCATAATTTTTCAGCTAAAATGAGCCAAAAAGTTTAGATCTGATCATCCTCTCTCTGTAACATTACCATCATGTAACTAGATAAACAAGGGTCAGTCTACAATGGTCAACATAAAGTCCACAGAGATACAATGCAGACTATATACATTAGTTTAAAATGTATTATAAATTAGTCCCTAAAGTCTTTAGTTGAAATTCAGTAAATAGAATAAATATTCTGAGGTAAATAAACTATTTACCCAAGTAAAAGAATCACCATGTTTATAAATGACATTTAGCACTAGTTAACATTCTTTCTTATTTTAGGAATTCCTATTAATGTTAGTAGAAATCTTAGAAAATGTATATTTTCATGCTTATAGTTTTGAAAAAAAAACATAGCCAGATTTTCTCCCTTGAAGACAGGTTGAGATGTTGTTTGGTACCATATTCAGTTTTATTCTTATTAATTACACCATCTTAAAAAGAAGCTGTCACAGATAAAGCCACAGAAAAGTATCAGAAATTTTCCTATGATGTAATTAAATTCACTTTTTAATAGTTTTATATTTCTGTTTTTGGTCTAAAATAACAGCAAATGAGTATATCACATTCAGAAGAACATGTTGTTTTTAGTTATTTACTGAAGGGATAAATAAAAATTGTAAGATACCACAATAATTATTTATAGTTCTTTATAAAATGTAATTATGTATAGTCCAGTTTTACAAAATGCTAAAGATATGTCTTTGACATAATTATATGCTATAAATGTTTTTCCTTTGCATTATAGCATGATTCCCTCTACACCATAATTTTCCCTCTCATGTAAATAGTTTTTTTTTGCTACTTTCTTCTTTCATGCACAGTGTGAAGCTGGAGTTACACTATTAACGTCTTTGAAAACACCCTTCAGTTATACAGTAAATTCTGCATACAGTAGTGTCTATTCAGGATGTAGCAAAAATATGCCAGTCTTGAGTTTCAGTTTGAATCCTGCAGCCTGACCACTACGAAACATTTTACATTCTGAATTATAGTCCAAACATTTGCAACAGACCTATATCCAAATGCACCCAATATCTCCAGTGTCCTCTCAGCAAAATGAAATTGCTCTTTGAATTTCTCACTCCTCTAGAAAAGAGGTGCTATAAGAAGTCCAGTATGATTTCAAACATATACTCAGACTTACAACGTGATCCTGAACTCTTTGTGTCATACTTCATTCCCTCCTATTCCAGGTACTATGTAGAAATTATGCTGTTACTTTCACTGAAGTGGGACATATCATTTTGAAACCTTCCTAAGTATCATTATATTTCCTATAAGCATTGAATTGGGAACATCGTAATACAGAAAATTATATTTCTTATAAGAAATATCATGTAAGCTACAGATAGGTATGGATTAATCTCATAAAAATATATGTACTGCTTGTTGTCATCCAATTACCTTCTGCATGCAATTACAACAATACTATTGGAGTATATTCATTTTTAGATGCCATTTGTTAACAAAGATTTGTTCAATAATGGACATTAATGAACCATTTACAGGGAGTCCTTGACTCAGGACTGCAATTAGGACTGGATTTCCTATTGTAAGTTATTATGGCAGTGTTTTCTGCAGGATATGATACCATCATTATTTCTTCTCATAATCCAACAAGATTCTTCTTCTATCATTTTTCACAACATTTTTATGCCCTTTTACACTTAAATGCTGACAAAGTTGCTGTATTGTCTTAATTAGGCAATAATACTACTGAGCTGACTCTTTTCTAAGTTTTTAACAGAAAATTGTCACTTAACATAATATATTTAACCTATATGTCCTATCCCTCCATATATGTAAGTATGAAAATTGGAATAAAGAATCTAAACCAAGTAGTCCAGTTGGTTGAGAAATCAGGTAGTAGAATCTGGAATAGAAATACAGCTACTATGTTCTTTAATGCACCAATATTAACAGGATATGTACAGTTGGCCTGGCCAATTTGACTTCAGAAAGAATCTGTATGATAGTTGATTGTATATAAAAATGGACAGTTTACTATTATTCTTTTCTTTAACGCTATCTACCCAAAGTGGCTACAAATTGAAGATCTCATGCTCTGCTCATACATTTCTGTTGTTTTTCCACAAGAGAATTGTGTTTGTCACACTAGATCAGAACGCTGGTCTGTCAAGCTGATTTCTTGCCTGTAGCATTGGCCAACACCTGATGCTGTGGAAAAAACAACAACCTTTATCATAGGCAGACAATTGTGCAATGCTACATATGGGGAATACCTTCTCTAACTTTGCAGCACATTGTCCCTAGGCAAGAGGTTTGATCTCTTGTTGTAGCATGAAGGACTACAAATGTTATTAGCACATGGGCTCTAATTTAAAGCTTAAAAGCTGGAGACAAACGTCTTTTGATCTTTTGAATTGTACAGATGCAGGTTTAGATGCAGAATAATCCATTTTGGTCAAGCTGCAGTTATTGATTCTTAACATCTCTAGATCTTTATAACAACTAATGTTGGTTTAATCTGTTTGCATCTACTGTAAAGTAAATTATATGCAGAAAGCCATAAATCCAATTGCTTATTTTCTTTGTTTTATATGTTAATTATATTTAATACTATAAAGAGAAAAGTCAATAGAAATACTTCTCTTCTTCAGATTCTCATTTTTATTACTGATGTTTAAAAATAATGATTTCCTAAATACCATGATGAATGAGAGTGCTTATTTTTTAAGTCTGTTTGAATTAAATATTTTTTAAATAAGTAAAATTCATGCTTGTGTTTATATCACAGTTGCTTTTAGATACCTGGGAGAAAAACATCAACCTACGAGCTAATTGTAGTCTAGGTTTTTTTCAACAACTTAAAGAATTTTTTTTTAAAAAAACATGAAAAATCCTTTAGTTAGTGCAAGTTACAGAATGTATGCCCAAGAGGCTCTTGGCCATTCTTTACTGTCAGAGATTATACTGAGCCTACACAAGTCTGGATCTGGGAAGTTCTCCTTTTTTAAAATACTCTATACTAAGACTCCTCAAAGCAAATTTTTGACCAAAATGCCTTCTGCTCCAATTAACAGCAGTCTGGATTCCTTCATCAAGCATTTATTCCAACTTGGTTTTGCAATGTATTCTCTCGCATTATTATGCCTAAATGACTTGTTAACCATTACTGGGTTCAGTTAGAAGGATAGCAGCCTCCATGATTTTATCCTTTGGTTTCCCACACCATGACATTTGCAAATATGCAATGTGGTTTACCCCATCCACCTTTATTAAATCCTACTGGTTAGATGCTAGTGTCTTTTTTGAAAGAGAAAGAAAAAAACATTAGAATTTTACAACAACTTGAATCCAAGTCCACTGTTGGCTAGGCAAGTTTGTTGCATGCTTTTGGGATGGTCATATATTATATTTTCTCCAAGTCTGTCAAATATATATATATACACAGAAAGTTTTTCAGACAGACAGTCTGATTGATTGCACCTTTGGCATTTTGACTGCTATACTGCAGTTCTACTTTTTTTTATAATCTCTTTTGCCTTGCAGCCCCCCAACTAGGGGCGTTAAGCAGGCTCAAGTCGCTACTGCGATACATTACAAATTCAGATTTCTTTTTGCTGACAAGAGTTAAAGATTTAAGTGGGAGACTAGTATAACTATTTCGGACTCATTTGTCCTCATCAGCTAGCCACACCCTGGTGGTTAATACAACTGCCTAGCATGTAGACTGCCCAGGTTCGAATCCCATAAAGGGTGTGGCTAGCTGATGAGGACAAATGAGTCTGAAATAGCTATACTAGTCTCCCACTTAAATCTTTAACTCTTGCCAGCAAAAAGAAACCTGATTATGTATGTATGTATGTATGTATGTATGTATGTATGTATGTATGTATGTATATATATATATAATTGTAAGCCCGCAGAGTCACAGTCTGTGAGATGGGCAACTATATAAATATAATAAATAAGGGAGTATTCTCTCAGTTTGTTGAATCATACATAATTGGAAGAATGGGGAGACTATTTTGAAGGGGAAGGTGATATAGGAGAAGACTGACCGAACCAGAGGGAAGCATTAAGAAAAGCATCAGTTTATAATTATTAAATAGCCACAAGTGAACTAAGTTCAACCCCCTTTGAATGCCATTGACCCTTATCTAACTCTAACCAGGTGCTGATTGTTAGTTGAGAAGATTCCTGTGCCTAGGCTTTTAGCAATAAATCAGTTAATATGAATCTTCAGGTGTAGATCTTATTTTTCATGCCTGAACGTCCCCAGCCCAGCAGGATTGAGTACAGGTTCATTTGGAAGCAATGACAATAGCAGTATGAGAACTTTAGGCTTTATTCTAAGGCAATATAAATAAACAACATAATAGTACGTAAGAAAGAGATTAAGGAATATTCAAGGACACGGGAATACAATAAGACAAAGAAAGACTGCCCCTTTGGCCAGTCAGGGGACTCCAAAGAGATGATGGCAGGCAGCTCTTCAGAGGCAGCAAGTATGAAGCACCCTCCTGGTTAGGTTTGGATTGAACAGTTAGGAGTTTCTAATTAGTTTACATAGGCTCTGAAACATTGTTACTGATACCTTTTTCAATGGTCTCATTTCACTAGAATTTGTCAAGAAAAGTCTATTTTACCTAGGAATGTTTTGTCTAGTCCTGAGAAGAATGTAACCATCAACATTAAGGAGTATTTGTTTTTATCAGATGGCAATGAACCATGTCAAAGTTAGGTGGTATCTGTTTCCAAGCTGTTTGTTTTGATTTTGATTTTATTGATGAGAGAGAATCATCCTATTCTACACAAGTATCCCACCAAGGACAAGGCAAAATAAAATATACCATTTAGTGACTAAAAAAACACTTGTTTAATTGTGTACTACATACGCAACCATTATAGAGAAATATAAAATTCGACGTATGATGCATCTAGGGAAATAAATTCACAACACTATCCAATATCTCCTCACTAATTTACTGGTAAAATGCTTAGGACTATACTCAAAATGATTTTATATGAGACTCCCATTTAGTATTTTGTTACAGTTGGGACATGTTTAACTTAAACCTGCTACAACATTTAGACAAACATTTCTGGAATTTAAAAAAAACACAGAAGCAATCATTTATTTATAGAATATGCACAGCTGCCCATCTCAGCTATACATATTCTATATGACTTTAGGCAGATCACAGTAACAAAACATATTATTAACATTCTTAATGTAACCAAGGAAAGAAAAGAAGAAAAAAGGGAGGGAGGAAGGGAGGGAGGGAGGGAGAGAGAGAGAGAGAGAGAGAGAGAGAGAGAGAGAGAGAGAGGGAGGGAGGGAGGGAGGGAGGGAGGGAGGAAGGAAGGAAGGAAGGAAGGAAGGAAGGAAGGAAGGAAGGAAGGAAGGAAAGAAAGAAAGAAAAAAAGAAAAGAAATCTCCAATCAAAATCATATGCAAGTCAGGCTCCATTAATAAGCTGGTTCCAATGTCCAAGGTAGAAGCCATGCTTTCTAGACTTTCTGAATGGCTAACAGTAGAGGACTCTGCACATCTCATGGGAGAATGTTCTTCCATTGGACACATGCCATGGCAAATAAGGCATGTTTCCTGGGTCCTGCTAAGATGGCATGTTTCATAGAAGAGACCTAGAATATGTCTACCGTGTCAGAAGTGATGGGACAGACGCAAGTGAGTCAAATGGTACCAAATAGACCTTTATAAATAGAGTCACACCCTTATATTGAGTATAGAAGCATACTGGGAGCCAATACAGCTTGTAAAGTAGTGGTGTTTTTCTAACTGAAAATTGTCTTCCCCTTGCTTCCCCCTAGGTCTTTGTTTTTTCTTGGCCTCCTATCCACTGTTTACAGTGTATCAATTTCTGAATTTATCACAATATTCTCAAGGGGAGGGAGTGCAAACGTAATATTGTATGGCATAGATGCCCAGTGAAATTGAAGAATAAAACCCCGCAAAATACATTTATGGTATGTTTCAGCTTTCATAATGTGGATAACATGAACAAAGAATCAGTCATAATTGTTTGTAAGGAATTTCCTAGAACACTTATGCTGCAAACATTGACAGTCACTCAAAAATGTTATACAGTAGTTCTGCCTGTTGATGGATATGCTTTTTAAAAGAAAAGAATGAAGTGTTTTGTGCTTTACTATAGATTAGTAGCAAAAGGGTCAAAGTAAATTATGTTTATCTACACACAGGGATTGGGTACAGTGCTTCTGTTCTTGTGCATAATAAGATTCTGTAAGAGATCTGTTTAGGTTTCAGTAAGTGATATAGTTTGCCAGATTTATACAATACCTGAGGCTTACAACAGTAGTGCTCTTCTGCTGTAGTGAATGCCCAGGATGTCTACAGTAAGTGTCTTGTGCTCTCAGCATTCGGCAATGCCTGCTGAGCCTGCCTTCTTGACCATTGGACCATTGATCAGTCAGTCTTCTATGCTCAATGTCCACTGGCTTTGAAGACAGGTGCCGACAAAGGTGCCGATAGAAAACTGTAAGCAGTTTCACAGATTAAAACTCATAGTTACTACAACAGTGGACTTCCAGTGCCCCCTTGTGCTAGACTCTGCGCTTCCAGAATCTGCAGAGTCCCCTCCATGTCTACAGATGAACTGCAGAGTAATGAGTTGTCTTTGAACCCAAAAGACTACCATATCCCACAGTAATAAAAAAATAATAATCTGTAAATGCTTGGATAGTGGAAAGAAACAGTACTTCTTCTGTGTTTTTACCTCCCTCTTTCTATGAATCAAATATTGAATATATTTTTTCCTTACCAAAATAAACTTATACTGTGATATTGTTCAATATTTGGGGTATTTTTTCTTTTAGTGGAAAGTTGTAGATATTTCAGTGCACGTAAATAAAATGTATTATAAATTTCTATCACATGCATCTCTGCATCTTTCAGGTGATACTGGATCATTATCAATTTGTAGAACATGATAATTCAATCTGCCATTTATGTCCATTTTCAATGATCAAGTGACACCATTTGATATAAACTAACACCCTTATTTTGCTATATACCTATGACATACATTTACATGAGTTACAGTGACTTAAAAGGCCACCTACTTTTTAAATTCCAACTTAAATTCAGTTTAGTTTTATTTAAAACTATGGTCCTCTGTATGTAGGAGGACATGTGTTCTATATTTATTTCATAGGGGTAGTCAAACATCCTATTATACTGGGCCAACAAAGTGCAGAATGTGATAAAACCATAGATTACTAAAGAAAGTAAAGAGTTAATGATCACTGTGTTGTAGCAAAAGGAGCTAGAAAGCTAAGAGAACTTGAAGAGGTAGAAGTTAATAGTTGAAAAGGGTAAAAAAATAGAAAAGGATATAAACACTATACAGAGAAAAGAAGAGACAAGACATATAGATTCATCTTGTGATAATGTTTAATCTAAGCATGGTGTTTTGTGGATGATTTTTTTAGAGATTGAATTTATATCCTATATGATCTGGTGATAGAATATTGTAGTTAAAAATAAAAAAAGTTGCATTTATCATCAGCTGACTCTTAACCCTAACCCTAACCTTAACCCTAACTTCTCACTACTCTTTTTTTGAGGCTAGAATCAACTCATTCACCCTTAACTTTTTCAGTCTTCCCCCTTTTCTTGACCTGTTTACCCTTCTTTCATGTATTTCTTTTGCAATTCAGTTGTCATTCGTTCTCTATTTAACAAACCACCCCAATGTACTTCTTTTGTATTAGTCACTGAGTTTTGTATTCAATGCACATGCATTTAGCACCCCCTCTTGATACTATTTTATCGTGTTTAATGACTTTTGAAGTAATCTATTCACACTGCTTCAACTTACTTTTTTGACATATCTAACTCATGGTTCTATATAACAAAGTGGACAGAAGCATGCTCTTATACACATCCATTTTCCATTCTTTTGACAAACTTGTTTCACAAAATACCGGTACCACGTACCTCCACTATTTGCACATCTTGAAACCTCTCTATTTACTTCCAATGTTTACTAAACATTGTACCAAAGAATACCCATTTCTTGTTTTGCTCTTGTTTTTACCATTTATTTATAATTTGCAATCATCCACTCAATTTTCTTTGCCACCTTGATGTTTGATGTAGGTTTTTTTCAGATCCATACTCTTTGTTGCATTGTACAGATATAACATTCACTGCCGCTCATTGTGGTTCTCAACTAACAACACAGCATTTTGAAGTGCATGTATATTGATGTTCCACCTCTGACATCACCAGAAGCATTTCTTAAATAGGGAGTAGTTGAATTGTGTTCATATGGGACACATGCATTCAATTTATATATTAATATAGATCTTTCAGTCATTCTACTTTCACTCTAGATTCTCACATATTTTCTTCCATGTCTTCCATCTTTTTAAAAACATTTTGTCTTATCACTATCAAATTATGATTTATTCCATATTTAGAATTCACCCTTGTGTCCTTCACTAATTCTCTCAATTTTTCATCAAAAATAATCAGATCATTCATGTTTTCCATTTGTACGCAGAAATGGGCTTAAACTTTGTGATTGAAAATGAGCAGACTTTTTCTAAGCTGATACTGACCAGTCATCATTCTCATTTTTTCTTAGGTCATTGAATAGTTGAGTTAATTTTTCTGTACTCTTTTGTCTTATTACTGTGTTTATGTCCCCTAAAAATCATTTTTTCTGCTGGATTATATTCATTCAGAATATCTCCTAAAATTCATTACTGGCTCTTCCATTATTACCATTCAGTGGACTGTGGATTCCTACATTCCTACGCACCTATAACAGCCTAAATAGTTTAGCTCTTACATTCTTCAACACCAGTTAGTTTCCCATTGCAATAAACGGTGCTGTTGACTACATATAAAGTTCTTCATAAAGCCTATCTTTTTTGAGGGATCAGCTGTTTCTGATAGTTTTTGCCTGTTCCATCCATGCTCCAAGTACCACCAATCAAACAGTGTCATCTGATGAGACCCATCTTTACCGTAGCATCTGCCCTCTGGAGCAGGCTTACCAAAATATTCAAATGGCCTTTATCTATAGTGACCACGTTGTCATGAGGAAAAAAAATTGTTTATCTTTATAACTTTGTTTTACAAAGGAAAATTCAAAAGCAGAACCAAGAAAACCTTGGCCATTATTGTGTATTCTAATAAAAACATCTAAAATCAAAAAGTACAAGTATTTTAAAAAGAAAAGTCAATTTCCATATTTTTCACATGAATGTGAAAGATTATGCATTAAGTAGCACCATTTGTATGGTAAAAGTTTAATGTCCAAAATAAAGGACAAAAGTGAATTTTTGAAAAATAAAATTATCAAAAGGACAGCTTTCCGAAATAAAGGGCATATGGTCACTTTCTTTGTTCAAAGGGTCCTTAGGTTTAGATTTTCCGAAAGCTTTGGGCTTATGTGGGTGGTAATTTACATCTACAGTATGTTGGTTTTATGTTCTTTTGCTATGCCTGGACAACATTTTGCTTTCTTTACTGTATTTTTCTTTTCTATTTTAGTGCTGTATCCTTCTCAGAACTGGACAGTCTTATAAATTTGATATATAATTAAATTCAATTTGTAATCTATTTATAGGCATCTATTGCTTTAATGTTGATTGATATATTTTAATATATATTTTATTGTTGTTTTAATAAAGCTACTAGAACAAGCACAGAGAAATTGGATCTTCATACATAGGCTGACAGAATGTGCTGTAAGGAAAGCATAGAACCCATTTATCAAATAGAATGCTGTCCAGGATTTAACAAAAAGAAAATAACAATAACTCTATAAAAAACTTGGTTCAATAGAATGCAAAAACATGAAAAGCAAAAGGCTTGAAATTTTAAACCGCAGACAAAAAGCTCCAGCATTTCAGTCCTGGTTGCTTTTAACAAATAAGGTGTGGGAAGTATACCAAGAAGAATGTGCTAGCCTGTTCTGGTGAAATTTAGCATTGTGCACGCATTATCAGCAATATTCACAGTTGGTTCATAGCATTCTTGTCTGTCAATAAACATGTCTTTGTACAGGATGATAATTGCTCTGCCTGCATTTTCTTTGGCACCCAACAATCATTGCTAAACCATTAGTAAATAACTTTTTTTTTGTTTGTGTGTCAGCTGTTCCAAAAATATTGGTTGACTTTGGCAGGCCAGTTTGCTTCACACTTTCAATATGCTTTTGCTTCCTGAAAAGTGCTCTCCCTCCAGCCCTCTGCTCCCTTTGTTGACAGTTTTGTATTTGAAAGAGGACATTTTTCTTTCATTTGAAAAGTAAAACAGACATGCCTGGATTTGAGAGATCCCAGTAACTGGGTTTCAGGCTGGTGCCAAATTTCTTAAATCATCATCATTGTCATCAATTCTCAGGATAGTTTCCTATTTTCTCTCCTGCCATCCCCTTCTCTGGCATATGTAAAACTGATTTTTAAAGGGTTAGAGAATAATGGATCAGGTAAGGTCAGTTCTAGCAGTAGCTATTACAGCTATTATTTTCTCTTTTCATGGGAGGATGCTCAACAAAATGAGATTGTCACACACCGTGTGTGTGTGTGTGTGTGTGAGAGAGAGAGAGAGAGAGAGAGAGAGAGAGAGAGAGGGAGGGAGAGAGAGAGAGAGAGAGAGAAAAGAGAGCGACAGACAGTTAAAAGCCTCTTCATGTAAGGATGTTATTTCATAAAGACACCAGCACTGGATTATCGCCTTCACTTTAAACTTCTGCCAGCTTGTACAAAGAGATAAAACAAAATAGCCGCAGTCCCAGGGGTGGAGAAGTGGTGGCCATATCTCCCTATGTCCATAAGCTTTCATTTTGATTAGTCACATGTGAGGAAAATTCACTTAGGCTGAGAGGTAAATTTAATACCAGTTATGCCCATGCTGTTTATATCACAACCATTTTCACATGATGCCACTTAATTCCCTAAGAAACAGGAAGGTAAATCGGCGGCTGGCTAGCTAAGGTGTCATAATGCATTAGGACCAGGGCTCACTGCAGGGGATAATGGTTCTGATTACTGTTGACTCATGTCTCCACCAACTGCCTCATGTAAAATAAGTGACATTTAAAAGACATCAAAATGTGCATGCGCTGTACTAGACCTTCTACCTGAACACCAGGTCCCTTTTTCACCCTAAGTAATACAAAATGATAATTCAACATGCCGTGGTTGATTTGCACTAAGCTTTTAACTTCCTGTCTTGTGTTTTTAGAGAAAAAACTGTAAAAAATGCTTCTGGGAACTTCTCCAACATGTTATGATTAATTTCTTTTTCCTTTTCTTCTGCTTTTCTACTGTAATTTTGCCCTTGGATATCAGACTGTTCATCTTTTGAAAGGATTAAGACAGAATCAAGTTGGTTTGTGGCATACAACAAGAGGCAGCCAGGTCTCTGAAGGCCCGTTTATGTCTATTTTTATAAAGAGAATCAAATTCCAGTTTACAGTAGGCATATGCCTCAGTTGACATCTGTTTCAAAGCCTTGGATGCTTTGCTTGCATAACAGGCGTCAGTAAATGGCCTTGTTTTAAGTCTGTTCACTCAGTTGTATTTGGGTTGTTCAGCTGGGGATTTGACTTGCAGCTGATCCCCTACCGCTCATAACAGATAAAAAAAAGGAGGAGGACAAACGCCTGAGAAGCTCATGCTATTTATTAATGCAGATTTTAACATTCTCAATGAACTACTTAGACTGTTAGACTTTCACCAATTTCTTATTTGACCAGCCAGAAGATTAGGCAATGCTTCAAGGTAACTGAATTAATGTTCAGAAAAAAAAATGGTTTATTTATTTAAATTTTGTTCAACAGTTTCAATCGCAGAAAAGTGTATTAATCATTTAATACAAGTGCACAGGAAATCATTTTTTGAGTTGGAAGGGAAACAATAGAATTCTGCCACATTTTCCAACATACACAACCCACATATTGTGATACCTATCTAGATATAAAAATCTAACTATTTATTTATGGAAAAAAGTGTTTCTCTGTGTATTAAAAAGTGTTTCTCTGTTGTATTTTGACTGACTATGTGAGAAAAATGTTTATCATTGCACATTTTCTTTGATATATATTTCTATTTTAGAGAATTCTATTCTTTACAGCTGTTTTTCATACCGGGTAGGTTTTTTCCTCACCCAACTCAAATAAGACTTTACCTTCATCAATGATGTTACTTAGGTTTATGGCCTGATGGTCATATAATTTTTTTATGGTTTGCCTATTTGATTTTAAGTAATAATAATAATAATAGTAGTGCAGCCACTGATTGCTACTCAAAAGGCGGTGTAAAATCCCCACTGAAATAAATGTTCTGTCTACTGACCTCATTACTCTATGCATTTCCTTTGCCTACCAGTCATGTGAAGCATGGACAGGGAAATGCAGATTGCAATTGAATAAAGACACACATAACTTGAACTAGATATTAAAAAGGGTGATAAGTGATCTGAATATGCTGCTGCTTTCAGAGAAAGAACTATATTTTTATAACACATACTGAAGTTTTTTTCCCCAGTACATAAAAGCCCTGGTAATACATTAATTCTTAAAGAAACTCTAGGTTGGATTTGTCATCTTCGTGACTTAACGAATTCCTTGATCTACATCTGGATTACTGGGAAGCCATAAGAGGTTCTTTGGATGCAAAACTGGGATGAAGTAAATTAGTTCATTTTATGTCTGACAATGTCTGCATTAGCACCCTGAGGCTCCTTTTCATTTTGCTGTCCTGCTTCCTCCAAATTGTTACATATGGTTCTCTAATAGTTTACTGAAATTTTTTTTCAAGTGGATTTACTTATCAGCTTTTTCCAGTAGTAGCAACAATAGTAGTAGGAAATGTATATCTCCCATTTACTCTTATCCACTACTCCTACTTTCTTTTTCTCTTTAATTTTTATATATGGTAAAAATTTCACTGAAGAGAGGTTTTAGATGACAGGGCTGTAATTTTAAACCCAATAGAAGAGGTGTAAGCAATTTGAGCTTAGCTGAAGCATAATCTTAGGTTGTCAAGAAGAAACCCATTCTCTCTATGCTAATCAATCAGTGTATTAAGCAACCAATCATCTCTTCAGCTTAGCATATATCCTAAGGTTTGATATATCTATTAACTGCCCATCATGTAGCTGGTCTCTGGATGATGAGATTCTCCTATCTTGGCATTTTGGAGGCAGACAACTGAGCTATCACAGCCTCAGAGAAAAACCAAAGGAGAGATTTCATTCCTTTTCTAGAAAGCAGACAATCCTAGAATATAGAGCAGAGAAAACAAAGTAAATTACCTTTTTTTTCAACAGCATGAAGTGTGTGTGTGTGTATGTGCAAATTGTATGTATTTTGTTGATACTTTTTCTGAAATAAGAAATTTTATTGTTTGTTGTGATTGAATCTCCAGCAAAAAAAAAAGATGTGTAACAATGTTGTTAGCTGTTCATTGCAAGAGATGCTGCAGAAACAAGTGACAGGATTAATAAAAATAATGATATTTTCCCTGCTATTATAGAGGAATCAATGCACTGGCAGTGGAAAATTTTATTGAAGCACCACAGAAAGATACATTTAATCTGAAAAAATTGAGCTTGTTTTTCAGAGTATTGCACTCATTTTACATATATCGGAGCATATGTATATCTCTACCTATCATGTCATTCAAGATTTACAGCACAGAACTCTTTCCGTTAGCAAAGAATGCTGCATGTGGCCTGATATAACTAAAGCTGGTAACCTCGTATACTCTTTGTTTATTCTACTAAAAATCTTATGTGGAAGCCTTTTTTTCTATTTAGAAGCAAATAATTCAAATCTCATTTAGAAAAATATATTTAAATCAGCATATGATTTTATCTACTAATATTTAAGGTATCAGAATATAGATTTATGATATTATGGGAATCTATATTAAAGAAGGAATACTGTAATTCTCTCTGTTGCCATTAGAGTTCATAAAGTGCATTTCTAGGAGACTGTGAAGTAATTCCAAAGCTTAATTCTCTAAAATATATTATGCATCATCCCCAGGAAAATAATTTGGAAGTTCAGGCCTCATATAGAGTCTTCTAGCATTTGGAGGTTGGATCTGTAAGTAGCATAACTGAAATTCATCCAGTCAGTTAGTTGGTTTAGTTTACAAAAAAATGTGACTTTTATAAGTTAATATTAATTTTGAAACATAATGTTGCTTTGTTATTTCCAATATTTAAAATTAAAATCGTGATATAGCACAAATTATATGATAGATTGACTTCTATAGGTCTAGTAGATTGAACAACTAACAGTACAATTCTGACTTAAATCTCATGATTCACAGTGAGGGTTTCTTCCAATTTAAACTGTAAATTATTGTAGCCTGAATAGTGAAATTGATCTGGCAAATGAGAAGCCTTCCATAATTTCGTGCTTCTCCCCTCCCCCTCCCCAATGTGTTTGTGCCAAAATTTGACTGGAAGGGAACAGTCATGTTTTTAGGCAGAACTACACATTTATGTTAAATATATCCCTTGGCCTCACTTTGAATTTGAAATTCCAAAAGAAAGATGAAGTGAACTGAGGAGCAGAACTATTGAACAAGGGAAGAGGTTTCTGCTCCATTCTGTGTTCCTAACAAAAATCTCCCTCTTGACAATAATGACAATGTTACCTTCCCATTGGAGAAAGAGGATTTTCTTTGGACAGCTTAGCCACTCTGCAATATTTTGTCCTTCTACCCAACTATCCAGAGAACTTTGTGTTTCTAAAAAAATAAACAAAATAAAGCAGAAACATAAAACATGTATGTGCAGTATATGCTTTAGATTTCAACCTAGCTATTCCCGATACAATGAATGGATCTATTCTAATCACTGTTGTAGACATTTTGGCAAGCCATTTATAATGAAAAACAAATTTGTGTTCAAGAGAAACTAAAAGGTGTAAAAATACAGTTTTTATGGATGATACATGAGATCAATTTTATGTATTAAACCAAATTATGAATTTAGACTGGAAAAACAACTGTTCACATTTCTGCTTGGTGACTTTGGTAAACAAAGTGTATTTAACAATGTGTGACTAGACTATTGTCTCATGTCCACCCCATTAAGTGAGAACCTGAGAAAGTATTTCACTGTAACAATAAAAGGAATACAAGCAAAAAACAGTACTGAAATACACATGCAATTTTTGACTCCCCTAGTTTTTAGTTCCCATGTTAATTCTCTTCTAAGCTCCAAAATCAGAAATAAGTTACAGATTAAAGAAAAATCATATTTAGTTAGTAATTTGCAGGAATGTTTGGTTACCATCTCCCAGAAGCAATCAAATAAGCCACATCTTCTCTTTATTTATTTACTATTAAATTTATTTCCTTCCCATCTCAGCGTGGGGCTACTCTGGGCAGCTTATATGTGAATGGATAAATACAAAAATTGCCCATCTTTTGCAGTCATAATGATTTTGTCATTCAGCTATGAACGCCATTTGATGGCTATCTTTCAGTGCAGTCAACTGCATGGGATATTTTAAAGATAAATAATGCAAATTAAGCAAACAAGCATCTCTTATAATCCAACTCCAAGGAAATAGTCAGTATATTTGGAGATTGCCTCCCTTCAAGAATGGGCTGGATGAAGGATGAGAATGATGAGAATAAATTGATGTTAAGTGCACACAAGATGGAGGTGATATTGATAAATAAGAAACTCGATTTGGGGATTTAAACCAATTTGGTATGAGGTTGCCCTCTGCTTGAAAGAGCAGGGTTGCAGCCTAGAAGCATTCTTTGATCTTCAGCTGCCTCTGGATTTGAGGTGATGGCTGTGATAGAGAACACCTTTGCACAATTATGCCTGATGTATCAACTGTAATACTGCCTGAGCTGTTCAGATTTGGCCATGGTTATCTACTCTTCAATTGCCTCATACCTTAGGTATAGTAATATGCTGTACATATGGCTATATCATCACATCTGGAAGTTATACATAATGAAAAAGGCCGTAGCTACACTACTAACTGGTGAATGGCACAAGGATCAAATTACTTACAAGGCCCAATTTCAGTTATTGTAATGGATCTTTAAAGCAAGGATGTGCAAAATTCCATGTCTGCATAATAGGATAATCACTTCCAGAAAATGACAAACTACATCAGAACTCCAGATCAGCATGTTCTAAGACAAAAACAATCAGGAATAGCAGAAGAAATCCATGTAGCTATCAAAAAAAGGAGGATAGTTCTGGAAAAAAACCCTATATGAGATATATGTAAATGTAGAGAGAACGGCACAGAGGGTGACATGAAGGACTGGGACTAGGAAATAATGCAGTTATGTTCAGAATGAATGGAAAAGAAAAGAATCTGAATTTTTAGATGCTCAGTACATTTCTGCTGACAAGACCTTTTGCATCATGAAATGTCTGTGGAGATTCTCAGTCATCCAGGTCATAGTTGTCTCAAAAGTACTTTTTCAAAAGGCAACTGGACTGTGTTTTTTTTCCCCTACATCTGATGAAGTTTCTTGAATGAGAAGCGAAATGTTTTGTTCTTTTTCCTCAAGGAAAAAACAGTCCAGTTGCCTTTTGAAAAAGCACTTTTGGGACATCATGAAATGTGTTTTCTCTAGAGCAGACATGTCAAACTCGCAACATCACGTGACATCGCGCAACGTATTGGGACGGTTTTGCCATTGCTGGCAATGGGGTGGGTGCGGCTTCCGGATGACACGTCCGGCCCTCGGGCGGGCAGTTTGACACCCCTGCTCTAGAGGCATGAATCATAGATATGACCGAGGAATAATTATAATTCAAGTCCATCAATAATTATTCCTTTCTATTTTTTGTATGTACAATTGATGATATCAAAAACTGCTATATCCATAACACCGTAAACTTTGAAACTTTTGGAAGAAAAGACAAGAGATGTTATTGTCAATGATCTTTGAAGTCCAGGTTTATGCCTCCTAAAGTAGGAAGGAGAGCATCAATGTAGGAAACAGATAAATATTTTGAGAATGTAGCTCTGATCTAAATTGAACAGAATAGAAAGCAGTCTTTGTATCATGTTAAAGAAAAATATAGTCATATACAGTGTTATTTGTAACTGATAAAATACAGTTAAAATATTACACGGCCCAGAATTATATTAATAGAATTAAGTGTTTATTATAAACATATTTGCTTAATTGAAAGCACCACAAATATTTCTTGGAAATACTTTAAAAATATTTGTTTCTTGTTCTGCATAGAATGTGAATATACAGATGTAGACTTCATGATTGCATGTTTAAATGGAAAATCTGTCACTGCAGCTATCTTGCTGGCTTAAGTAATGTGTTCTCCTTTAAATAAAATATTATAGGGGAGGGGAAACTTCAAATGATAGCTAATTTTAAATTCAGGTATACTACTTTCTAGCTAGGCAGATTGCTACTTGACCATGCTAAGATGCTTCCTTATCCATTATTGGATCTGAAAAAAAAAAAGAAGGATTAAGAATTATCTGACTTCTCTGTTAATGTGCAATTCATCTAAAAGCTCAGCTTAGAAAGGTCTTATAATGCTGTGCAAAAGCAAAGTAATAATCTCGGAATTTTAATAGAAGTGTACAGTACCACAATTCTCCATGAAATTTATGATGATAGACAATAGAAGAAATCAACATCTCTAAATTTTAATTCATAGGGTTTTTTTTTTCTTTTTGTACTAAAAAAAATTCAGGCAATTCTTTTTCCCTTAAAAATTTACCAGCTCAAATTTTCAATGAAAATGAATTACAAATATATTGGGAATTATAACTCAGATCATTACAATAGTTAATTGGAATATAGTGTATAACTGATCATTAGTTTCCCTATTATGCTTTTCCGTGTGCCTCTACATTGGTAGCCTGGTACTATAACTCCTGGTACTTAGAAGAGGGGGCAAAGAACATAAACTAACAGACAAGTTTTTAATGGCTATATTTGCATTTTTAAATTTTTATTGGAGATTGTTATTGGAAGATATTTGATCACTTCTCATCACTTAGATATATATATATACACACTTGTCTTTAGAGAAATCTGTGAAAAGTATTTAAAGAGAAATTGCCAGCATATCCAAAACCTTATTATAATGCATTTTTCAAATATGTCAGACACATCTTAGTTAAAATTAAACCAATGATTGGTTTTGAGCGAATAGCCCTATATGCTTACAGATGCTGTGGATGGCTGCATCTAAGCTGCTTATTATATTGATGGATTTTGCTGCTCTGCAGCAAATGAAAACAGGCAGCTGCTTCCTCCATCAAAGCAAAAAGAAGCTTCAGTTTTTATTAAACGAGTGTTCATTTCTTCTATTGCCAAAATTCTTCCACAAAACAAAAGAGCAGTTTTAGCACATTATTGCTTAACTAGACATGAACAACTGACAGCAAGTGATAAGGCTGTCCGCTTTTCACAACTGGTAATCATTTTTTGGAATAGATGTTTTAATATAGTTGAATATAAAATTTTGCAATTTACATCTACAATGGTACGTAAATTTATAGATCCAGCTTTTCGCTGAAGAGCGAAGTCTATAATCACAAAAAGCTTGTTCCAGCGTTGTTTAATTTTTAATGATTATTTGAAAGCTGGCTAGAGAAAATGAAATAATTCATTCAGTTGACACACAAAAAGCAAAAACAACCTTACAAGTAGCTTCCGTGATTTGGCAGCCCTGCCACATAGTTCAGATTTCGGAATATCTACATTTTTTTTTTACTTAGGACTGCATTTCTTTTGCAACTCCACAGCCTCCCTAAATTAATACTGCAAAAGAAATTTGCAGATTGAAAAACATTTTTGTCCTATTTTGCATGAGTAATAAAGTATTCAAAGTCATATTGGCCAAACTGAAGATTAGCCTGTGTGTGTGTGTGTGTGTGTGTACGTGTGTAATTTCAGTTTTAGACTGAGGAATGGAAATGTGGAAACATGTCTATAATTCTGTATAATTGCCTAATTTGCTTGTTATTATTATATTTGCAAGTATTCTTATAGTAAAGTGGCAATTCTCTCATTGATGTTATTATAAGTTTCTTTTCCACTATGGTTGGGGGGGGGAAGGAAACCATGTGTTATGTCAAACTAGTACATTGATTAGACAGTTTCTCTAATCTACATTCCAAAGCTAATTTGAATATAAATTATCAATTTTATTGCATACAATTAAGAAGCCATAGCTAGAAGAAGTTCTCAATCTACAACACCCAGGATTTCTGCGTTTAATATATGCTGGTTCTAAGGTTTGAATCTTTGGTCTTTTCTCCTTTAGCTGAAATGGTTGGCTACTTGTTCCCAGTCTTCCAAACTGCTGACAGATATAGAACTCTTTGTGAATGTGTGACCAGTTAGGTGGTTTGGTTTGTAGAAGAAATGGGAAAAGGAATTACTAAAGAAGATAGTATACGAACATTCTTGAGTGCTTTCCAGGATCTTGCTGTGTTGGAATAGCTCTTACTGTGAATTAAACATTCCAGATTATGTCTTCTGCACTGGGAGTCCAAAATAGGTTTTACCTCAAATGCATCCTCCCTACCCACTGAAGGTAGAGTTGCAAGGGTGTATGTGGAGTGTTATAGGATCAAAAGAGAATAGTTGAATACAAGATATATGTTCAATATAGGTATTGTAAATACTTCACCCATCTGGAAATAGCTGTCAAGAAAAATATATATACACAAATGTTATCAAACTGAAATGAACTGAAAAAGGGAGTGTTTAAGGTGAAATGGAGTATTAACCAGCTCCACAAAAAAGCATGTTGGTCCTAGGTGGTGGGTTGAGAGATGTATGCCTTTAATCAGGAGTAAGTCTTGTTGGCTCCCCAAATCCCATTTAAAGGGGATTCCCTTCTTGAGAAAATGAATGAAAGAGCTCATCAGAGCAACCAAATTAGGATTTGTCAACTCTAGAAATTGCTTTCCATCCTTACTACTGTATGTATATGTGTATGCACGCACATGACAGAACGACAGAATGAAGTTCACCTTAGTTAGATACATATGAAGTCTTTCCAAAGAAATGTATTAGCAAAATACTTCATTGCAGAGATCAAAGTCTTAAAGCCCATGTCTATAATTTAGCTTAAAAACTGTAGCAAAGTTAGCATTGAAGAACTGTCCACCATTTGTTCATTGTGGTAGGCAGGATTCTTAGGGTAAATAAAGAAACCATTCAAATAAACAATCAAAAATTCATCTAAAAAAACCATGAAAAATAGTAGCAACCTCAACTGCAGAACACAAGATTCATACAGATTTCCTTTAATGAATTTTAATGCAGAGAATTAGGGGTTAGAGTACAGAATGTTTAGAAGTGAGATAGGAACTTTCCAACTCTCTATTATTAGTGAGTTCATTAAGCCAGGATCTCATTGATGATCCCCTTTCTGCCAGGATGTTTGCATGACACACTAAGAGTCAATTTATTTGATATACCTGTAATGGAATCTTCCATTAACTGATTCATTGTATTCTTTCCCTCACTCAGCATATTCTCTTACAATATGATGAAAAATGAGGGATTGAATATCAATCTGGATAGTGTTACTAAATATTCAGACTTCCTTTAACAAGTATCAGGTATTAAATATGAATTTGTTAAATATGCATGCCCATTCTACATGTGAATCAGATTGTATATCTCCAGAAACCAAATCTGATAAACATGCATCTCCTGCAGCCATTTTAAGAGTTCAGAACTAAGGGGAAATTTTATTATGATAATTATATTGATTTTAGCTTACAGTTTGTTATATTAATCCTTTCTAATCCAGTATATTACTGTATACTTGTATGACACTGATTGTAAGATGCTTAGAATCAAATTATTTCAGTGACTTAAAAGCGGAAGGAAGAGAAGTGAGAGCCGAAGAAAACTTCAGATGGTCAAAGCAGCTGTTTTAGATATAAATAAGCTTAAATAAAACAGAATGGGCCACTGTAAATTACATTACATGCTATTCAGGGCATGAAATCATGACACTAAAATGTCATTTCTAACTGTGATCAGCTACAATACAACCCAATAAATGTACTTCCTAAAACTAATGGATATCTCTTGAATATTAGGTTTATGTAAGCTAATGTGCTTCTTACCTATGCAGTGGCAAAAGACAGGAGACTGAGACAAATATGTTATTGTCCCATATTTATTTAACTCAATATAAGAATGGCAGGAGTGAAAAAGATGACAGCTGAAAGAGGCTAAACCACTAATAATTTGAGATATTTGGACTAAATAACTTCCTAACCAAAAACAAGGAATACTTAGGATAGCGCATTGTGAACATAAAAAAGGAAAGTGAAAAATCTTGGGTACCGGTAATATAAATATTTAGAAGACCATAGTAATATCAAATAGGAAGCTTAGTGGAGTTACAGCCGATGACAAAATAGAAATGGCAAATAGTTTTATTTCTTGGAAGTTTTGTTCCTTGGACACAAGATGGATAGTGTGCTGGAAAAGTAAAGGAGATTAATGTTAGAGAGGAATGCAATGACAAACTTAGACAAGATAATGAAGGATAAGATTGTTTCAAGAATGATCGATAGACAGGAAGAAGAACTGGACCAAATAAAAATTAACATATTGAGATGACTGGCAAATAGAAACTCATATATCTTAAACATGCAATGTAGATGGATAATAAAGTAAAAAAATAACTGTTATTGGCCAACTGAGATAAATAGAAAAAGAGAAAGCCAATTGATAATGTAGATGAGAGGATTAATGAATAGCTACAGATTATTATTAGAGACAGGTCAAGATGATAATTATTTGTCCATGAAATCACAGAATGATTCAATACCTAAGCAATTAGGTTTAGTGAATTTATTTTTAATAAATAAACATAACCCACATTTCTACTTCTTCCCTTTCAAGTGATATTACTATGATACACCACATTATCTACAACCTGCAGTACTTTACTGAAGATCCCATCACCTCAAATTATTAAGTACATACTTTGGTGATGTTCCTGATTTCAGTTTTGTATCCAGAGGTTCAGATGGCAGCTTTAGCCAGAATGTCTCCTTGTTAAGTTCAAGCAACTCATCTTCCATTACTAATAAGATCTAATATGGTCATAGTAACACACACCTTATTTATATCTAGAAGTAAATAACTGCAATGAACTTTTTTATATCCAGAAAGCAAAACAGAGTGAATAGTGATTGGCACTTACTTTTGCCACACACAAATACTATATGTAGTTTTGGATCATTTTCCTCAATAAATCAATGAACAAATGTCTCATTTGTTTAACTGAGTTCTCTTTGTCGAATTGGGGAACTTACATGGAAAACAGATTGTGTTTTAGATCATATTTATGCAGAAAGGTTGAAAATTCAAAAGGATTTACATGCTGTTAAGGACCATTCTAACATTGCTGCTCTCCTTTACATCCCAACAGTAACATAAATCCAATTTATATGAAGACAAGAGAGAGGGCCATTTCTGCTATTGCACCTCAGTTTACAATCTTTTGTCCTGGCGGCCAGTTTGGCATCCTCTGAACTGTGTTTAAAAATATGATATAGGCCTTTTATTTTTGGCTGCTGGTTGTTTCAATTGGTGTGTAAGGAAACACTTCACAGTCCATGTAGTGTAGTAATTCAAGGAGGCATTGCAGCAGAGAAGGGCTTATCAGAGGATTAGAGAAGGAGACAAAATGGAGAACTGTGAGAGTACTATGTCTAAAACCATTATGTAATAAAATCTTTTCAATTATAATTTACTTTAAGAAAGGACACAATAGTTATAATAGACCAATTAGCAATGTCCCCTTCCTTTTCCTGAATGAGCTATTAAGCATTTCCCAAAATATCAATTCCTTTTTTAAAGAAATCTTAACTTTATAAGACATGAACATAAATAATGTATTGTTTGTTATCTTTGCAAATTTATTTTATAGTCAAAGTTTCTCCCAGTATCATTTTTTCTTCAGTATTTTGATTGGAAGAGTGATTATTTTTATATCCATGTGAAGTTTTTATAATACATCTACTTATGACAATTGCATTTAGAAATAGAAATGTGATTTTATTAATGAGAGGAAAACCAAAATATCAAATGCACAGGAAAGGGAATACACGAAGTTGTGTGTTACAGAAAGCTTTTCACATATAAAGAAATCTAAATAAGAAACATAAATGGAAAATGGAAGTTTATTGCAATGGCTGATATGTTTACAATTTTTCTTAAATTTCAGTGAAAATGTGTAGACTTCTTAATATAATCCAAAAAAGTCATGGCTGTGGTGTTAATTAATCAACCAACCTTTATTTTGAGCATGTAAACAAATGCTTAGACCCAACATCATGTTTGCTGAAATCAAATGGAATATTAGAGAACAATGCAAAAGAGAACGGTGGTTATAATGAATATTGCTTGATCCCTCTTACAAACTGCAAATTCCTTTTTGTAAGGCTTGTCTCCCTCTTGATTTCAGAGGCAGGTAGGGATGGGGTTAAAAAAAAATCAAAATTACCTGGGATGCACTTTTGCAAGGGAAAATAGATTAGGAAAAAATAAAGCCCCTTCTCAATGACTGTTTGTTGGGCAATTGCTCCTTATCCCCTGCAGTTATAAGAGGTTTCTGATTAAGAGCCCAATGTTTCTCATGTATCTAGTTCTGTTCTTAGTAGCTATTAGCATTATTCATATAGTGTCATCTGTGTGCAGGCATTTTACAAAGAATGAGAGGGCCTGTTCTCTTTTGAAGTGGATTACAGTACAGAAAATGACAGTAGGGAGACCACAGAAGAAGGAGGAAATACAGGCAGGAATAAACAGAAGAATATGAGATTATTGCAGCTGCGTACTCCAATTTAATGGCAGTAGAATCAACTGAGTGAGTATGACAACCACACAGGCTTCTGTCAAAGCATATTGACTTGATTTACATTCATCTGGATTAGAACCACTGGGTACAATTTGGACAATGTTGGGTATTTTAAAACATCTTTTATTTAAATAAGAAATGGAAGGTTTATTAGTCCTCCCACAGATTTCAATGAAAGCTTATAATACTTTACATAAGCTGTGACTGCATTCAGTGTTTGAGATGAATGAGATCATTTCTCATCTAAATAGGTTCTTGATATAAAGATATATTCCAACCCTGCATATTACAAAATATAGGTCAGTTCAACAGAGTAGAAGTCAAAGTGCAAACTCCTCCACATGAATTGTTAAGCTTATCCCTATTTTGAAAGCCATCAAAGAGGATTACTTACCTGTTCAAGCAAGAGAAGCTTTTCCTTTTACTCAAATTAACAAAGGTAGTCTTGCTGCTTCTTTAATGCTTTACTGGGTAACATTCTGCACTTCCATATTTGAAACCTGTTTATAAGGGACCCCTGACCACTGTCCTTTTTACCTGCCGGCTTTTGGAATTAATACTGACATAGCACCTTGTAGTCCTGGAGAATAATGGAAAGAAGCAGTGTACATAGCTGGTACCTGTCTTAATTGGGTGGGATTTAGAGGATCCTGTCCATGATCTTCCTGCTAATGTTATTAGCAACAGCTACTAATGTGGCTTGAGTACTAACCTGAATTGTATCAGGGGCAGCAAATACAAGTTCCAAGCAAAATGTAGGCATTTCTCCCTCTGCTGGTATTTTTTGACAGCACAATAGCTTCTTGATGCACTATTGTCATTGTGTATATGCTGCCTTTCTGCACAATACACTAGCCATGTAATATTGCCAAGGTGGGAGAAATGGGCAGTATTTGCAAAACTGCTTGTGTTAATATTAAATTATTTAGCTTGCATGTTGGTCATTAAATAATTTAACATATACAGTATGTCTTACAAAGAAGTGGAAGATGTTTTTAAGGCAAGTCTGTCACTTCAGGCACTTTATATTTAGCACCAATAAAGAGACAAAAGGAGAATGAGGAACAAGGCTAAGAAGAAACAATATTGATCTCAAGCTTAGTTTCATTGACCAAGGAAAGGAGGAAGTAGAAAAGCCTTTTGAAGGAGACAGGGAAGGTGTCCCAGAAGGCTGTATAAACACTCTGCACAGCTTTTTTTTTCTTTTAGATTCCAGAGACAGTTCTGCTGATATTTTGTTTTCCCTTCAAATCTGCCGCTATTTTTATCGTATTTTTATAGGTAGCCTAATTAACTCTACTCAGTAAACTGCCCAGGAACCATCGAAACCCCAATCTGATGTTCTTCAACAGTCCTGAGAGGAAAGATGAAAAAGGAAGTGCGTAAACCATGAATTAAAAAGTCTATCATTAAAAGAGGGGGCTGTAAAATGCAAGTAAAGGGTAATGAATGTTACTAAGATCAGTGGATGACATGTACTTGATGTACAGAATGGCAGAATGATCTGGAAATGGGGGAGATAATTATAGAGCCTTTGTCATGGTCAGATCACGCACTCCTTAGGATGGACTTCCGGACCGCTTCCCCTCGCCGCAGGGAGACGGAACCGCCTAGATGGTTCCGTCCCAGGCACCTGATGGACCCGGAGAGGTTTCTGACGGAGCTTGGGCCATATCCTGAGGAGCTGGGTCACGACTCGGCGGAACATCAGGCTGCGGCCTGGGATGGGGCCGCAGCCGCAGCACTGGACCGAGTTGTGCCGCTGCGGCCTCTGACCCGGCGTAGATCTCAACTGGCCCCTTGGTTCAC
>NW_015386501.1:243001-341618 GCF_001527695.2 Protobothrops mucrosquamatus | reverse complement strand
AATGTTCAAATATTTCTTTTTAATTAATTTTAAATTTGTAATTGTTATTTATGTATTTTAATTGATTGTCAGCCGCCCTGAGTCCGCGAGGAGAAGGGCGGGATATAAATCCAAATATAATAATAATAATAATAATAATAATAATAATAATAATAATAATAATAATAATAATAATAATAATAATAATAATAATAATAATCCAAAATTTGTAGTACAAGGTGCAATATACAATATGTTTCACCAAGGTAAAATTTAGCTTAATTGAAAAGGGATAAATGCAGACACTTAAGACTTTTCTTGAAAACATGATAGAAATGTATGAATAATAAATGGTAATAAAAGGACTTTTTATGCCATGTGTTTGATTTGGCATAAATGTTGATTTAAATATATTCATTTTGAAATGAGTGCTATATGGTTCTAAATTAGCCAATTACTTAAGTGGGATTTAACTGTAAAAGTTAAAGTATAATCCACAAAATATTTTTTGAAATACAAGAGACCAGCTTTTCTACTGTTGCAAGCTTGGCTGATCTAATAAGATATGATACCCTTGAAGCTCTGCAATTTGCAGTAGTTTGGTTTGATTTTGATGCACAACTGCTTTTCGCATATTTCAGTATTTAAATAATATCTGCGTTAGAGAATATAACAATGATCAAACGTTGTCATGCCATGTCAGTGGAAGAAGATGGGGAGGAGAAACTCCCAGGAAACGTGTGAAAGAGAAATAAAGAGGTATTTTTCATGTCTCTTTTTCTTCCATCTCCCTCCTAAGTTTGAATTTTAGAAGTTTGTAGAGGAAACCTTTCCAGTCAGTACTACAGCAATCTCATCCTGCGTGCTCTTCCAGGAAACACAAAGAAACTGAGCTAAAGTCAGAAAACATGGGATTTCTACAAAGCCAAACTAATAAGGCAATAATTAGCTCTCTCAGCATTTTGGAACTGAGACTGGCACTTCAGGTTTGCCCACCCTTGGTGTCTCAGAGGTTTGCGTAGCCAGGTACTGATGCTGAGTGGCAGTGGAATAGAAATTGACTAGTGGCCTTGTGGGAGGACCGAACTACATCCCTGCAGCAGACCCAAGTTATACCAAAGGAGACAATAGCAATCTTGCTGTTTACACATTACACTGGAGTCTATGGACACTAAAGCGACTTGAGCATAAACCATATTTATTATTCATCAGTGATAACTCATGTGTTTCATTTTTGCCTTTCAAAGGTTCAGTTGGAGGTGATTTCTGGATCTAAGATCTGAATTCAGTTTGGATTTTGGTGCAATGCTTTGTGGGGCTGGGTTTACTGGCACTGTTGCTGTTTACTCTGTCCCAAATGGGAAACATGGGACTGGCAGTGGGGGGATAAGGGCTTATCCTAGTTTATCATATCGCCTCTGTCATGCCAACCCTCCCCAGATCAGTCGGGAAATCAATCCCATAACCTTCCCATTGTCATGGTCCTTGGACGTTTCTGCCTGGTACTCAGTGCTCTATGTTCAGGTGACTAACTACCTTCTCACTATCCAATAACATCCACCCCAACTCTTTTCCCTGGGTTTTGGAGTTATAAATTAATTTAAATTTTTTAAAGTTATCTTTCATTTTCAAGGTTACATTAGAATATTTCTATTATTCTACTTAGTGCATTTTTTATTCTATAGACGTACTGTAGTTGTCTATTTCCATCAATTCTTTCTTGATTTATGTGCAAATATGAATTAGGAAATCCTAAAAATGATTATAGAATTATACATGTGGACTATATAAAAATAATATACTATATACAGAACTGTATAATTATAACACTCTGGTAAAGAAGGATGATATCAAAATACCTTTTCCTGGTCTTTTCTTAATATAAGGTTGTGCATTCTTCAGTAAAACTCTTCTGTAATAGTGAAATATCTGTATCTCAATTCATTATATACATACATGCTGATAATATAAAGTGGGGGAAGTCTCAAGTGAAATAAAATATAAAATTTTAAAAATCATTTTAGCAAAAACAGACTTCAGGATTAAAATAGAGCAACCCTCAGTAACACTAAAGAATTGGCAAAATTGCCCATCCCTGGCTGTTATTAAAAGAAATATTGATACTTTATATGAGAGCCAGTTGCATCTATACATGATGGAAGCCACATCCCATTTTAACATGCAATACATATGCACAGTACATGGTGAAAATGGGTAGGGCTTTGATCATGACATAATAGTCATCGTCTTGATTTTTTTTTTATCCCTTCCATCAAGCTATCCTACTTGAGGTGGGGCATGTTTTTTGACATTTTGTGTTCTTAACTATGTTTAAAAATCCAATATAAGATCAACTTATGGAGATATAAAAATATGCCTTAAAATATTACTTTGTTCTTGGTTTTTTTTTATAGGTATCTGGCCTTCTGAAGAAATACTAGCTTACTACTGCCTCAAGCACCATGAAATTTTCAGGTATGAAACCAGGACATAAATGGCCAACTTCAATCCATTACTATTTTATTTGCTTAGCAAAATTTGCTATAATTTAAATCCTAAGACTCAGTTTTTTAAAAAATTCAAGGTGAAATTGTGTTGCTATTGCAAAGAATTGGGAGCTGCCTTTGGGTACTAATATTGCATAGCAAGCTTTCTGCTATATCTCAAAGACTTTTGATTTCCACTCAAGGCATTTTCTTTCACTTTGATTTTTGGGAAACAAAAGTGAGGCATCAATTGATTGATAGCGATTGTGAAGTTTGGTAGAAAAATAAAGACATTCTTTACTCTGACCTCTATTTTGAAAGTCAGCAAAATGTTCTTTAGGAAGGTAGGTTGTATTTTTAAAACAAAACTCTGGCATCAGAGAACTCTGTTGTTCTCTCTTTTATCATTATGTTTCACATAATTAATTCCTTGACTCATTGACTCCTCTATTCTCCATCTTTCTAGGAATGCTGGTACAATACAGAAAAAGTAATAGGCTAGATATCTTAGTTTTGATGAACTTAAGAATTAGCATTGGTGGAATCTCTGAAAAATCTGTTTCTTAGAGACAGTGAGCTTATTCTCTGGGAGACTTGAAGCAAAATGGCTATTTCTAGTGGCCAGCCTTGGCATCCACCAATAACACTGTCATCACAGTTTGAAAGCTATATGACCAGTTCATATAATCAGTGGACACTGATGAACCAGCAAATAAAAAGGTCATTTTTGCAATGGCTAATATATGGATCATCCACTCTGTTTTTTACTGCTGTTTTAAAAAATACTGAACATTTCAATTTTTCCCAAACTGCAGATATTTAATTAACATCAGTTTATTGGTATACTATTGGCTATTGAGCTTAATGCCAAACAAAGAGTAAATTGAAAGAGTCTGAATTCAGATAGGATATCTAAGTTTGCTATAAGGACCCAATGTCATGATTCCGATAGAGGGAACCCATCAAAAGAACTTCAAGGCAAAAATTCTTCCTTAAAGAACATTTTATTCAGGAAACAAAGTATCGGCACTACATAGTTGAACCCAAAAACTAAATTCCCTTCCCCCGGATACAAAGTAACAAAGTGCAATTCCCACCCCCAATAAGCTGTCATAAATCACATTCTCCAATTAGTCTAAAATGCGGGCTTTCTCCCCAGCTCCTCAGCCCGCCAAAATGTTATCAGTTTGTCCTTGGGTTCCCACAAAGCAGTGTTATTATTATGGATAGCTGAGCTTGAGCATTTATCCCCCCCCACTTCTGCACCTGATTTCTAAATACCAGAAAAAGCATGTTCAAAGCAAAGAGAAAATGGCTGCAATTTTCATCAGTTGTCAGAGCGGGAACATCCAATGTTTACAGAGTTGACATCCGGGCCCCCTTTACAAAAAGGATAAATCCTGCAATTCAAACAAAATCATAGGTTAGGGTTGCCTCTCTTGCTTTATCTTGTGAATTTGTTTCTCTGCTTTGAGGGCTATGGATGGGTCCTCGAACCTCTTAATCCAAGGAGGAAGATATGGAGATTCCCCAGTTCAGGAGCTTGATCGTTGTACAGATTGTTTAGCCACTCAGACACTTTTCCTTCCAGATTGGCCACGACCACGTTGACTGTAGCAGCTTGATTTAGGTAGAAATTGGCATTGCGATTCATGTGGGAACGTACTTTATTAAGGAAGAAGATCAGCTTCTCCAGATCAACATCAAAAATTGATCTAAGTGGTGGTGCCATCATGGGCTACTTCCCCCCCATTGCGGCTGCATTCCCAGTGGTTGTTAGCCTTCCTGCTGCGGCTGTTGCACTCCCAATGGCTGCTGACCTCCCAACAGTGGCTGCGGCATCCCCAATTGCTTCAGACCCCCCCTGTGGTTGTTGCACATTCAGGGGCTATTGCCACCCCCACTGCTGCTGTGCTCCCAATGGCTGCTGACCTTCTGGTGGTGGCGGCGGTGGCATCCCCAGTTGCTGCAGGCCCCCCAGCGGCTGTTGCACATTCAGGGGCTGTTGCTACCCCCACTCCTGCTGCACTCCCACTGGTTGCTGACCTCCTGGCGGAAGTGGCTGCAGCATCCCCAATTGCTGCAGGGGCCCCAACGGTTGTGGCGCCCTGACCTGTTGCTACCCGGCCAACAGATCATGCAGCTATTGTATTAAAACTTGTTGAACACTCACATTCAGGTCTCCTCCCTGCATAGGCCTCGGACTTGGGTGGCGCTGACAGTGATGCACAGGGCTGTGTGACTGATAGTAGTGATGGTCAGGGCTCTCACGGTACTGGTGATGATCTGGATTTCAGCTGCCCCGGTGTTGGCTCGGGCTTTGGTAGTGGGGCCGTCTGTCGGGGCTCTCAGCATAATCCTGCCACCTGGAACCATCACGGCACCGGTGCCTGTCGAGAAATTGTGACAACAGACGCTGACCAGGGCTTCTCCGGTGGCTGGGGCTCTTGCGTCATGATCAACGCTCTGGAGTCTTGGAGAAGCGGTGGCGACTGGGACTACCATGTTTAGAGCGGCGGCCGGGACTCTCCTTTCTCACAGGGCTGGAGGTCAATGCTGGTAGCTTTGAGGATGGGGAAGCCACCTGCGTTCCATCGGCGGGGCTGGGGATTCTCTTAGGCACAGATTGGTGTCAGCCCCACTGGTCATTGTGTTCACAGGCATGCAAAGAGTGAGAAAGTTGTTCCCCGCTCATCTCCAGCCCTTCGAAACTCTCCACCAACTTCTCCACCGATTGGCTACAGACTGCAGACAGGTACTTCCATTCTCCAGAGTCCTCAGTGATCGCCAATCTTTTGGCTCCCCTACAGTCCAGGGAATGTGATCCTCAAGAGGCTCCTGCCTGCAAGTTGGCTTCGGACGCTTTCAAAGAACTTGCCTTTGGCCGGGTTTCCTTGAGGTGCTTGGGGTCTCCACTGGGCAGGGTCCACTCCGATGACCAGATCAGGTCTCGTGTCTTTGGTCTTGCCCCCTGCTGTAAGGCATCAAACATTTCTTTCTCCACTGGTGTGCTGGCTTGTGCTCCCTCCGCTGAGGCAGCAGCCATGGCCGGGGTGCTGGTTACAGGTGCTTCTCCCTTCTCCATGCTGAGATCTTCCCCAAGTCTTTGTCAGCCTATCCCCCGACTTAGGGAAGGTGTCTGGAGCTCAGAACCCCAAGGTGGTTAAGGTAGAAAGTAGTTTTGGGGTTAATGTCATGGTTCTGATAGATGAAACCCATCAAAAGAACTTCAAGGTAAAAATTCTCCCTTAAAGAACGTTTTATTCAGGAAACAAAGTATCAGCACTACATAGTTGAACCCAAAAACTAAATTCCTTTCCCCCGGATACAAAGTAACAAAGTGCAATTCCCACTCCCAATAAGCTGTTATAAATCACATTCTCTAATTAGCCTAAAAATGTGGGCTTTCTCCCCAGCTACTCAGCCCGCCAAAATGTTATCAGTTCGTCTTTGGATTCCCACAAAGCAGCATTATTATTATGGCTAGCTGAGCTCAAGCATTTATCCCCCCCCCCTCTTCTGCACCTGATTTCTAAATACCAGAAAAAGCATGTTAAAAGCAAAGAGAAAATGGCTGCAATTTTCATCAGTTGTCAGAGCGGAATATCCAATGTTTACAGCGTTGACACCCTACTTTATTTAGCCCAATGAATCTAACAAAAAGAATTCAATGAAATACAACATAAAAAACAAAATTCTGTTGGCTCCAATTGTTGTGGAACCCTATGGTAGAGCAGTTGAGATTTGGGGGGAACAATACTAAGTTAAAATTCAGAGAAGATTTATGGGGTGGATGATACTACGATGGGGGTGGATAACACTCCTTTAGCAAGTATGGTTGCTGCAACCTCTAGCACAGGGGTGTCCAACCTTGGCCACTTTAATATGTATGGACCTCAATTCCTAGAATTCTTCAGCCAGCCATGCTGAGGAATTCTGGGAATTGAAGTCCACAAATCTTGAAATGGCCAAGGTTGAAGACCCCTGCCTAGCATACATTAGAAACAAATCCACAAGTCTTGAAGTAGCCAAGGTTGTAGACCCCTGCCTAGCATACATTAGACACACATGAAATTATTAGCATTTGAAGACTTCTGGATAGAATTTTGGAATTTTGAAAACTTGTGTGAAATCTTTGTATATCAAAAAATCAATAAACTCTACTTCTATGTGAAGTTTGCCAGGTTCATATCCTTGAATTGCTTCCTTGTACATTGTATGCTCTACATTGTTTTGGGTCATGGCAAAGATAGTTTATCTGCTAGTTACAGTCATATTTTCCTTTCTCTCTTCAGCATTGCTTTTTGGCTAGTGACTGCTAAAGGAGATTTAAAAATTAGAGTTACTGGGCAAAAAACCCTAAAATGAAGGCCAAAGTGCTTGTAACAATTATGATCAAACTTGTGACAGGCATATTCTTGGAGTGTATTCTCAGCAACTGTGTACTAGAAATCTATTCTGTTGCTGCTACTTCCCATTCATAGTTTATTGTTCAGATGTCCCACCTGTTCCCTGTCCCTCTACAATGTCCTTCTATGAATACTGCATTGTATTCTGTGGTGACCTAATTCCAACAGTGCACATGCTTTCTTATGCAGCCTATGCTATACATGCAGTAAATCCAGCTTTAAAAAGCTCTTCTTAGGCTTTTCCTTCACCCTTTTTCTTGGTTCACTATCCTCTGCCTCTTTGCATGGTATTTTTATTAAGGAAAATAAATCCATATACTGTCAATTGGAAGGCATCTTTAACTTCAATAACTTTGTTCCATTTGGGAAAGGTAATAAAAAACAAGAGACGAACTGTTAAAATGGTCAACTCAACTTTCCTTCAGCTGAATTTAGCAGGTCTCTCTATCCAGATATGTAGCTGGCTTCAAAAACAAAGTGCACCAGAAGAATAAAACATCATACTTCTAGGAAAGCAATGCAGGATTCAAAAATAGGGACTGCCAGATGATATAATTCCTCAAAAGGGATTTTTCAAATAGTAATAAAAATTTACGAGTGGGGTCTGTCTACCTTTACATTTGCCAGAGTAGGCTTTTAATCTGCATAATTACAGAAAATCTGAAGAATATCCAATATACAACAAAGGTGCAGATTCAAAAGGAATTTATCTCTAGAACTCTGGGCAGTTTAGGAGAAGCCCAGAAAGGGCCTGAAAGTATAATATATCGTTTTAAATAAACAATAAATAAATAAGATAGCAATTTTTCACTTATTGTCCTAGTAACTACCATTGTCACCAGCCTTTACTTGGCTGATATTCTAGCTCTGATTTCATTTGCTTCAGCCAGTTCTTCTGTCACCAATCCCCTCCATGGCTTCCATGATGACCACTATTTTCTGTCTCCATCCCTCAATGGCAATAACTTCTAAGAGAGCCGTACTCACCAGTCACTACTACTTCTGTCATTGTCCAGGGACCATGCAAGTATATCCTTCATCCAACATCCAACTTCTATTTGGGGTCTTGCTTTCCCATCCTTCACTGACCAGTCTTTCCATTCCATGACACACTTTTTCCAATTCACTTCCCCAGTCCTATTCATTATTCCTTCCACACAATCTGTATTCCTTCATCATATCTGCGTCACTGCCCCCCCCCCATAAAATAAAACAGAATAAACAAACCCTCCACTGGGGTCAACAATTCTTTAGAACATGCATACACACATTACAGAAACATTTATTTGTTTATTCAGTTTAAATAATTTGCATGGCTGCCTAACTCACAAAAGTACAACTATCATATAGCAATAAAACACCATTTGTTACTGTGCTCAATAGCAAAACCAGCTAGGAATTAACAACAATAAAACATATACAGTATGTTACACCAACATACAGTATTCTACACCTCCCAGGACAAGCTCATCTAACATCCTGCCCCAATCTCAGAGAACAGCTAGCTCTTTAAAGTCTTCCTGAAGACTAACAGGATTGGAAACAGTAAAATCTAGTGGGGAGATCATTCCAGACAGTAGTTGCCATAAAAAAGAACATTAAATCAGTAAGTGTAAATTTAATTTAATTTAATATTTTTATAAAAACAGACTTCAAACATTTTTGTTAAAATAATAATAATAATTTTCTCTTTAATTGGACATAATGTACAGAATCCTTTGAAAATTCTAAGTAGCAGATGTTCTTTCCTAATCTGTTTAAGTGGCTTATGTAGTGTTTTTATGTTTTTTTCAATACCTGAAAGGAGTAAGATTCTCATTAGTAGGCACACACAGATGATGAGAGAAAGCCTAATTTTTTCAAAAATAAAACTGAATCAGAAGAACTCAATAAATCATTATTGTAAATGTTATTTCATGGGGGGAGCCATATATAGGCATTTGTAGCATTTGATTTTTTTATACTTCATAATAGCTAGAAATAATCTATTTCTGATTCTAAGAAATAAGTATATATCATTTGCATTTAGAGTTAACAAGAAATGAACAACTAGCATTATGTGAATAAGTAAGCATGATTAAACCTTGGACTCATATTGTTCTATCACACAACTTCTTCTGCCTCTTCTGTGGGACCATACAGAAATCTGCAGCTTTCATTTGCATTGTCAAGTATTCAGTGAGTAGTATTGCACAGATTACAATTCAATTAATCTTAATTATGAATTATTGGCTATGGATCTACAATCTAGATATCTATTTTGCCTCCAAACTTTTGCACCATCACAGCTCTTTTACATGTTTCATATATGGCATAGGGCTTGATGTCAGGCTCCAAACCCAAGAAAAACATGTAGTGATTCTTCCAAACAGTTTTATTGTTCCACACCTATTGACAAATATTGCCAAATTGAAGCAGACTACTACCTTCATGAAGCATAAACTCTCAGAACTATCAAGGAGGGACTTTCTTCATCCTCTGAGTCTCACACAAAATATCTGAACTGAGTTGTCTCTTATTTCTCTGGAATGCATCCCCTCCCTCCTGGGAATCTGACCCACTACATTCCATCACATCTGGTTGCTTGAGGGACTGCCTGTCTCCCATAATATCCGCCCAACCAATTTGATCTGGCAGGATTGGTGTATTCCTGGTCCCTTCAGTTAATTAATTTGATTAATTGATCTTGGGAAATGGTTAGTATGAGAAGGGCTTTTTTCTTTAAAAAACTGAGGAAGCTTAATGGGAAATGGCAGTAATTATACAGAACTCTGATTATTGTGGGGGGTTTCTTTGTGTTTTTTGTTTTGCCAGAATAAGAAACAACTGAGTTTTTAAAATATTATTCCAAATTACTAATTGTGGGGGAAATGGTGTCATGTCAATCTGGAACAAGGATACAGTTTATAAAGAATTCTGCAATGGCAAATGACACCTTGCCAAACTCAGCCCCTACAAAAAAATTGTGCTCTCAGTAAAGTCCCTTATTCTCTTTACTCCATCCAGTTTTTGAAGTTTCCATTGCATTTCTGAATATATTGGTACCAAACACTCTCATGTACCTTCCTAACCTTTTGAATTCTATGAATATATTATCTTCTGCAGATGTCAGAGCTAACAGGCATGAGAATCGCTTTTTCTGTTCATAATGAAGAGTCCTACATAATACACAATTAGGATATCAGTCCATACAAAGACTGTATCCATGTACTATAAACATGATAGAGAGGGATACTGAGAAATTCTGTGGCAATTGCAGATGTTAGCAGTGGGCCTTTTCCCTTTTTTCCTTTTCTATTGAATAGTCAAAAAAGAAACTGTTTTCTTTTAGCTTCCTTTGTGAGCTTAAATTTCCTTGTATGTTAGTCTTCCTCACTTTCTTTTAGCAGATATCATTTACTAGCTAATATATCTTGTTAGTGATTAAATCCATCTTCCATTTTCCATACAAATCCATATTAACTCTTTGCTCAGTCAAGAACTCCCTATACATTCCCAACAATATGACCCCATGTTTTTCTCATCAAAATGGTGGGTTATTTCACTTCCAGTACTTTGTTTTTTAGAAGTCCTCATTCTTTCTGTGTTTCATTTAATCTGAGAATTTCCTTCCATGGAATCTGCCTAATACTTGTTGAAATTAGCACTTCTAAAATCAGTGTTTGTACAATCATGTTCTGGTTTCTTTTTTCTGAAGTAACTTGAATCCCAAAGTTAAATGACCACTTCTTCCAAAGTCCCCACTGCTTCTACCTCTTCAATAAGTCCCCCATTGCTTCTACCTCTTCCCCACTGCTTCTACCTCTTCCTACTAGTTAGAATCAAATATAGTTTTCAGTTCTCATTGTTATGGGAAATGTAACAGTCAGCAAGATCACAAAGAAATTTGGGGACCTTGCAGGCTTGCATGAGTTAGTTTTTCAGCGGATGACCAGATGGTTGAAGGTTCTATTACTGTTATCTCTCTTTTTTCTGAAAATTCTGTAACATGATCTAGCAGGGCATTATCCAAATTATATGCCTGATTAATAGTCTATAGAACATTCCTACAACAGTACCTTTTTGTTCCCTTTCATAGCAATCAATGTAAAAATCAAAGTGATAACATCATAGAATGTAAAAGATGAAGTAGTACAATAGAAATAGACAGGATATGACTGGAGAAGAAAAGGGCATAAACCTATGTAGCAAGGCAATGACAACTTGGGAAAGATCATGATACAAGGTCAAAATATTTTTATGACGTAAAGGTCAGAATAGTGAAAGCATTGTTCTTTGCAGGGGTAATACCCATGAAAAGTAAATACCAAGAAAGAGTAAAACAAATAGTCAGATTCCTTTGAATTATGTATTTGTTGATTGTTACCATTGTTACTAAGAGTACCATGCATTGTTAATAAGTCCTGGAGCAAATAAAAGCAGAGTACTCTTTGAGTCATTATGCAAAAACTCACATACTTGGAACATGTGATGCATAGACTAAAAAAGATTATTAGATTTGAGTAAAATAGGAGAAGGATATTCAGGTGTATGGAGATATCCTTTGGGAAGGAATGTGAAAACTATTAAATTAATGTCAATTTAGCCTTGGGAAAGAAGAGGGAGTGAGAAAGAAACTCAAGATAATTCCACCATAATACTGTTTGGTATAAGAAGGGGCAGAAGAAAACTCTTTCATGCTTTCTGTTATTGTATTCTCCAACAGTAAAGCAGAACTCAAAAGTTTTTGTGAATTCTGTTTTCTGACCTCATCTGTCTTGAAGGGCTGACAAAGGGGAAGACAATGGATGTAGATGTACGGGATCACAAAGATTATGGCTATATCCTTGGAAAAACACCAAGTAACTACTAGGGACAGATTAAAAATTGAAACTGCTGGCATCAGGACTTTAACCAATTCAGCATGTGACAGTTCCTTTCCAGTTTTCTTTTCCATATGTACTGTTTTTCCTGTGACTCAACATTTGAGCTATTATTTTATTTTTTCACATTGCAACCTTCCAATCTATTCCCAGTTTACTGACTTGACCCTATTGAGATCTGATGCTGCTAACTCATATCAGTTTTTTATAATCTATATTATTTTTAAAGTGTCAAGAACACAAATTGACCATTTCCTATGTTTTATTTTTTTCTATTGCTCTTATACACATATAATGTTATTGTGTGATTATATGAAACTGGTTTACTGAAGATGTTAAGAAACTGATATAAAATCTCAGGACCAATAGATGGAAGTTGTCCCTTACAATGAAGGGAGATACCTATTTAACTTCCCCAAGCCATTTATTAAGTGATGGAATTTCCCCAAATTCATAGGTAAGTGAACCCACTCTCAAAATTCTTACTGAAAGCTAGTACAGTCAACATTTCACTTTGCCTAATACAAAAATACAAGAAACATTTTTTTCTTGATGCCATTTATGCCTGTTCCAAAGGAAATGGAGAGTGCAGATTTCATCTCCAACTACTGTAGATTCACACAGGAAACAGTCCATCAGAGGATTTCACAGATTGTACCCTTAAGTTCTAACATCACCAGAACAAATTCAGAGCCATTACTAAGTCCAATACCCCAATCAAACACTGAATGTTCCATTGGGCTATAGACTGAGTATCATTCCTTTGTAATTGTCATATGTAAAGAGGACCTTATGCACTCATACATCACTCATAGACATAGCTCCATAAGTCCAGTTAAGTTCAGTTGTAGAAAATAACTATTTACTGTTTTTGACAAAGTCCTTCATTTTTATATCAGTTTTTAAACCGTTCATCAAAATACTGACACTAGCAATAATTGAACCACGGCAGAAACCTGCAGATGAATGTTTGCACAATATCCTTATCTGAGAGCTTGTTGGATATCCAGACCACATAAAAGTTTCCTTTCTGCTGTCCTGGGACACATTTGAACTGAAGAACCTTAGTGTGAAAACTGATTTGGGTGGCATAGATGTCAAAAGCAGGATATCCATCAATTCAAACTTCAATGTGCATTTTTAATGATGATGAGATGTTACTAAGATGCATTGTTCATATCAAGGCCAGTCTGGCTTTTCTAAGCTCACACAAAGGTGGATGCTGCCATCTTTCTACTGTAAGTCTACCTACTAGAAGAAAAAAGGGGAAAAAAAGAATTGGCATAGATTGAACATATGACAGGTCCTCAACTTCCGCTGAGTACATCAGCATTGTTTTGAATGATTAAAGAGTCCTAGGTGTGAAGGGTGAAAAGAGGAATAGCAGCATTAGCATTTCTTTGTAGAAAATTTTCCCAGGAACAGATTAGATCTATGGGCTTTTGCACATGCAATTTATCAGACACTACAATTTTGAGGAAAAAACTTTTCTGCAGATGCTACATTTACAAGAAAGATATGATGAGAACTTGAAAACGCTGTTTCATCCAAACATGCATGTCACTCTGATACATCTCAAACTCCAAAGAAAGCCAGGAGAAGAAACAGATGCTTTGTGTTACTTTCAAAATACATTCCACTAAGGTCATTTAATTTTTTCTGGCTGAATGCTTGACAAAGTTCTGACTGTTAATATGTATGTGTAGAGCTGTGTCCTGTTTCCCCCCCTGCTTTTCCAGTATTGATCACAAAAACATAGGAAGCTTCCTTATACTGAACTAAATTATTAATCCATCTAACCCATATTATCTCTAGAGACTGGCAGCGGCTGTTCAGGTTTTTAGGCAGGATTTTTTTTTCAGTCTTACCTGGAGATGATAGGGATTAATAGAGGGGCTTTCTAAACACAAATTTGTGTTCTACCACTGAGCTATGAACCCTCTGGGTATGTTTGTATATGGACAGTCTACTTCTTGGAAACCCTTTCGGCTTTGTCTAATCCAAAGAGAAGATGTACAATAAAAAACTAGAAGGCAGTTAAGACTTGGAAAACAGAAAAATCATTGTAAGAATACCCTATTTTATGATATATCACTAGAAATATATTTAATTATCATGACTACTAGCACCAGACTGCATAGAAATGGTATTTTACCATAATTATGGATAGTAAATTGTTTTATATTAAGAGGTTAAAAAAATAAAAAAAACACTTTCGAATCGGTATTCCGTGTGTCCATATTCAAGTCCATCATGAGCAAATGACTGATATTGCACTATGTTTTCAGCTGTGCCACAGACATGCTTACTTTTGAAAAATCTTACGTTTGAGCAACATGATTTTTGCCAAGCGATTTTACTGGCAAAGTGGTTGTTCTAACAGACTTCTTAAAACAATCTTTTGTAATCTATTTCCAATTAAAAAGGCATGAGCTACCTTTTCACCTGTTTGCTGTTGTTATTTTTTAACTTAAGGTATACAGTTCATTCTAAATGTCTGTTACAATCGCTAACTATTTCATTCTACCGTTCTCCAGAGGCAGAGAGGGAGGTAGAAAAGAAGAGGGGGGGGGAGAAAGAGAGAGAAAGAGAAAGAGAAATAATATTAATTCCTCCATTTACTTGTCTAACTGTTTTTGAAGGAATGAATGTGAATTAACAATGTTATCCTTTCCTAACAATTATCTTTCGCTACTCTAGCTAGTTTAGTTCTAAAAGACAGAGCCATTGACAAGGGAGAAAAAAAGAACCCTCTCGGATTTTTTCAGCTCAGCGGTGGTAATGTTGCACTGAACACTAATGAGGGAACCCCCACTGGTTTGCCTGCTTTGTGACTTTTCTATTTCATAATTATTTTTAAAACGCAAAACGACATGAGGTAGCCCAGTCATGCCTCTGCTACTTCCTGCTACCTCGGTGTTCACTACAGATGGCAATTTGTTCTTGTAACATATATGTCTCTCTGACCATTTTCATCTAATTTGTATGGGTTCTACCATTTCCTTTCTCTCTTTCAGGGGCCTTGCTGTGTGTGAGCTGGGGGGTGGCATGACATGCTTGGCTGGGCTTATGGTAGGTCTTTTCTCAATCCCATTTCTATTCAGAGGGGGGAACAAAAGAGAAAAATGTTCCAGTGCCTCCAACGACTGGGTCAGAGAACTGTCAACAGAATCAGCTGCAGTCAAGCTGCAGAATCTTCAGAGACCTTCTAGACTGACTGGCTTTCGTATTATATCGATTTTATGGTTGCCTCGATGAGGAGAAACATTTTACCTCAGTGTAGTCAATATCTCTTGTTGTGACATTCCAGGCCACATACACACCGTCTTTCAGAGCCATAGCTAGCGCTCCACCACCCCCCCTTTCAGATTATACTTCACCATTTGCTAAGATACAGGAATAGCCTGGCGAATCACAGTTGGAGCACCATGATATAGCTGCTAATGTTTTGCCTGCATTATTACACCAACAAACATGATCCAGAGCTCTCGGTAATTAGATTCTTTTGAATTAGATTGGCCATTCAGAAGCGTCATTCACCATTCTCTAGGTTCTGAGTCATGTATTCAGGAGATATTATGTAGCAGTGCAGTGCATTAGACAAGTTTTTATGTCTCTACAAATAAAAGCATATTGTTACACTGATTGGCATTTGACAAACCTGTCGTTCTTACACAATGTGTCGAGGTTACAGCCCAATGTGCGAGCATGTCAAAGCTCACAAAAAAATTACCCTTACAAAGCCATCTGCCTGCAATGCAAAGTTATATGAAGGGCATCAGGCAGTCAGACAGAAGCAAGCTGAAAGGCAGAGTGACAGCCTCGGATGATGGCTCTACTAGATAAACAGAAGCCCGCAAATGAAAGCCTCTCAGAATACCATCATCCGCTGTCACAATGCAATTACGGAACTGAATGATAGCAAGATAGAGGCTCCCGCAAATGGAATGATAAAAGTATTGACTGATTTGATTGAATGATTAAAATAATGCAGACATAAAATGAAAAAAGATTGAAGACTGTTACAGGGAAATAGGTGAGGAAGCATGATACTGAAGGCTTGTCACTCCTGTCTTCACTTCCACACAGACAAGCATATTTGCTCATTGTTTGCTGTGCTCTTTCTCTCTCTCCCTCTCCCCTCCCCCCTCCCCTTTCCAGGTTGCTATTTCTGCAGATGTCAAAGAAGTTCTGTTAACTGATGGAAATGAAAAGGCTATCAAAAGTATCCTTATTCAGTTAGAAAACTGGTGTGTTAGATTCGTTCCATTTTCTTGGGTTCATGCTCAGTATAAAAATAGAACAAGGAGTTATATAACAATATGCATTATTTATATTGTGTGTGTGCATTTGTGTGTATGTGTGGATATACATTGTATAAATTCATATTATATAAAATACACACCCACATCCTGAATAATTATTTATTTGAAATAATTATATGTGATTTTTGAGTGGTGGAGAAGTTAATTATATAATTATATAGTGTTTCTAAACAATATGTTCACTTATTCCATTTTATTTTGATTTCAATTTAGAGCGAAATGACAAATGTTAATAAATATTAAGATCAGTATTTATCAATTTTCAGTGATTTCATTCCAACAACATTGAAAATAGAATATTAATTACAGCGGATATTGCAGTTTTTAAAATTCAACCTGCTATAAAAAAAATCTATTTCTTTTATTTGGCTATTTCACTCTGAGTTTGCTTTCAGATATTATAGTATGTAAATATGTCTCTTTTGCATATTTATCTTATTTCTACAGTTGGGTTGTATTTAATCATGTATACATAGTATCACTCCTTGCAACCTGTCCCTAACTTCATGCAAGATGGATCTGCATTCAGTTAATGACCATTGTCCAATATTTCTCTTGGACCAAGATTTTCAAATATTCCTATCCATTCCATACATTTATATTATTTTCAAATATAAATTCATTTTATATTTAATCCTATTAGTATATATGCAGGTAAACAATTTACACTTTAATGTGACTGCAAATTATTCCCCCTGAGTTAACTAAGTGTCTACAATAGCGCAAGAGCTGAATCCCATAGTGAATATTAATGGCTGTCAGAAATTGAGAAGGAACTGCAGAAGGTATCTGTTTGCTTTGGTTCTTGATGATAATGACATTTGCATGTTAAGGGCCTTCCTTTGGCAGGTGATATTCTAATGTCAAAGTTACAGAGAAATCTTTGTTAGTGCTATCAAATATCTTCTTTCTCAAGTCTATTCAAGCTTTAGAGGGGCATTTTTAAGAAGGAAAAATGTTGTTGAAATGCTCATTTAATGCTAATACAGGACATCGGCTAGCAGAGTAAAAGGACACATTTGTTCTTTTTGTGGACTCTCAAGGTAGCTATAACTGTTTCAATTAGTTGGAGAATTCAGAGATACAAGCAGACCTAACTAGAAACACAGCCCATCTTTTTTTAAAAATATGCTATACAAGAGCTTTAAAATAAAGGGAATGCAGAGTCTTGTAATATTTACCCGGAATATTCTTGTTTAAAAATTGTTTACTTTTGTTCTTTAAACTTTTTTGTAACTCCAAATTATGTGTCAGTCTTTCTTTTTATGACCCTGTAATCTCTGACACTATCATATAAAAAAATACCATTCTAAAAGTTAAAATGGTGTAATCCTTGAAGAGGGAGAATCACAGTAAGAAGCCAGAAAATCACTGAGCAAGCCTGCTAATTATTCTTAATAGGCAAGATGAACACATTCAGCAACAAATGACTGCATCAGAGAAATGTCATTGAAAATTGACTTGGAATAGTGCTTTGGGTCTGAGCATCCATTTTTATATTATTGTCATTATCCTACTTATTATTTTTGCTCTTATTAGTGTTATTCACAGGGGATGCCAAAGGCTTCTATTTTTGTGAAATTTTACATGTGGGAGAGGGAGGATTTGATATTTGTTTTCCTTCCAAGTCACAAAGTTGCATATTCACATCCCATCAGTCATTGATGGTTTTGCTGTCAATTCATTTGTGTGAGCAGTAATTTCATTTGCTATTGGGTTGTCAAACCATGTGCTCTCTAAATACAAAATCAATATCGATTGATATATGAACAAAAAAACCCCACCATTTGGCATTTGTATTAACTATTTCAGGTTTTAAGCCCTTTTGGTTCATATCATATTTTACTCCAAATATTCCTGCTGTCTGACATACTGTAAATATATTTCACTTATTCTACCTCTGTTCATAGATGATACCTAAGTCATCTGAATCTTTTAAACTATAATGAAAACAAATGAAACTGCACTTCAGAAAAACATTATTTGCAATCTTTAATAAGAAAAATAAGGAATTTGTATGGATATATTTTAGAGAGCTTTATTGTTTGAGATAAAATATTCGAAGAAAGAAACTATGTCAAAATGAAACTTAGGAATCAACCTAAACATAAGATTTATATATTTTAAATGTGAATAAATGTTCTGATTGCGAAGATTCTATGCTACACAGTGCGCTTAAAAAAAAAGTTGGGCGAACTTTCACATTCATAGAACATATGAATATTTGTTTTAAAAATATTTAACACATTCCTTAAGGTCATCTGCTGTCTATGTTATTTACTCTCCTGTGCTTATATACATTTTTGCCCATGAAATTGAGAAAGAAAGGATAAGTTTAGGGTGCAATTAAATTATTCCATAATACAAATGTAGCTATTAAATATAGCTATGGGATTTTGTATGGAATTTTGACTAATCTAAAAAAAAGTCTAGGTTGAAACTGTGTGTGCTGAGAATATGGTTTTTTGCAGTAATGTAAGTTAATTATAGTTCAGTAACAGTGAGGTTTGTGTTCGGTAACAGTGGGTTGTTTATATGTGTGTAACCTGGTACAGGGCTGAATTCCTAAGCAACTTATACCTAAATCAATATTATTGAAATTAAAATTATTGAAAGGTGTTACGAGAACTAAATTTGAGAGCTTTATTAGCCTGTATTCAATTAACAGATGTGCGTGTGTGTGTGCGTGTGTTCAGTTACAATATTTAACTGATGCTTTAAAGATTTATACATACATACATACATACATACATACATACATACATACATACATACATACATACATACATACAAAGGTGCTATCAAGGCAAGGAGAGAGAACTGAGTGCTGGTCTTATATTTTGTGATACAACACCCATAATCTCTCACCATGGAGCACCTAGGAACAGTAATCCAAAATATCTCAGGGCACCAGGTTAGCCACTGTCACGCTAGATTATCAAGAAAGATTTTTATGCATATCTATTTAGAATAGGAATGGTGCAGCATATTTGAACTTCATTTAAAACCTGTTGCTCCACAATAATCCTGATTCCTATGTCTGATTCTAGCTTTTTAATTTTTGTTAAGGTAATTATATTAGTGACAGGATAAATAAGCATTTGAGCAACCTCAGTAAAAGGAAGATGATTAAGGAATTTCTGAATGGCACTCATTCATGTTGGAGGTTTATCAATCTATTCAGTGGAATACACATTATTGTGCATTTATTTAATTATTTATCAAATTTATATAGCCATCCATCTTACTAATGTTACTCTGGGAAGTGTACAATAAAACAAATAAAACAGATCTTAACCATTAAAACAATTAATAAAATATAAATAAATATAAATAAAATATAAATAAATATAAATAAAATATAAATAAATAAGTGCCGCAGTGGTTAGAATGCAGTATTGCAGGCTAACTCTGCCCACAGCCAGGAGTTCGATCCTGACCGGCTCAAGGTTGATTCAGCCTTCCATCCTTCCAAGGTCAGTAAAATGAGGACCCAGATTGTTGGGGAGGGCAATATGCTGAGATTGTAAACTGCTTAAAGTACTGTGTATATATAAGTATATAAGTTGAAGTGTTATTGCTATTGCTACCATATTGCAGGCTTCTCATTACCATGGGGATCCATAAGACCATTGAAAATGTTTAAAGTGAATTCTGCAAATACAAAAGGTCAGAGCTAATCTTACTTTGGGAGAATGACGTTCCAAATGGTAAATACTATAACAGAAAAGTCTTATTTCCTGGATCCTATCAGATGGAACTCTTTAGTATACAGGATCTTTAATATATTCCTACTGCTGGACCTGATGTACTATAGGTGTAACTAGCAACAGACAGGTCCTAGACAAGGAAGCACCATGCTATGTAGATCTTTAAAGGTCAGAAACAAGCAAACTAGCAACCAATGCAGGTTGTGGAGCAGAAGTGCAACATGTGCCATTCTGGGGGCATATATTACTTTCCACACTGGCACATTTTGCACAAGTTGAAACTTCTAAATAAGTTGAAGCCCCATGTACAACATATTAGAATAGTCCATTTGGGAGGTGATCAGGGCATGAGTAATTGTGTATAGAGCTTCTTGATCCAGGAATGGGTGCAACTGATGCACAAATACTTATTCCTTGATTCTTTATTTAATGCACTTATGCTGTCCTATTCAGACCCAAGAATTCCCAAAATAGGTTGTAGGGATCAGTAAAGAGCTAGTTATACAAATTGCTAAAGCCCTAACATTGCACTAATTTCTCATAAAGAATTGATTCAGACATGGGGCAAAGATGCTAGGTATAGGTGTATTTTATAGAACAGTGGTCCCCAACCTTTCCAGCTTGGCAGACCAGCAGGGGGGTGGGGACTGGCAGTGGCAGACTGGCAGTGGTGGACCGGTTTTGAGGGAGTGGTGGTGCATGCGAGCACGTATAGCAGGCCCACACCCCCATTACTTGTGCAAGTGGAGCTGCACTCATGCACACACTCACTTGCCACTTGCATGGCCCTGTTCCAAAGGGGCAGTGGCCCAGTAGTGGGCCATGGCCTGGGGATTGGGAGCCCTTGTTATTATCTTGAGATTACTTGTTTGCTCGCTGAAAAGATTTTTCTCTAATATTCAGGAACATACAATGTTGTCACTGACCTCTTCAGTCAGGTTTTCCTCAGGCAAATACCAAATGGGAATGTTCATATTTTAGTGAATACTATATTTCAATATTTCAATATTTCAATAAAATAATAATAATAATAATAATAATAATAATAATAATAATAATAATAATAATAATAATAATAATAATAATAATAATAATAATAATAGTAAAGTTAGAAGGGACCTTGGAGGTCATCTAGTCCAACCCCCTGCTCAGGCAGGAAACCCTATACCATTTCAGACAAACGGCTGTCCAGTCTCTTCTTAAAAACTTCCAGTGTTGGAGCATTCACCACTTCTGGAGGCAGGTTGTTCCACTGGTTAATTCTTCTAACTGTCAGGAAGTTTCTCCTTAGTCCTAGGTTGCTTCTCTCTTTGGTTAGTTTCCATCCATTGCTTCTTGTCCTGCCTTCAGGTGCTTTGCAGAATAGCTTGACTCCCTCTTCTTTGTGGCAGCCCCTGAGATATTGGAACACTGCTATCATGTCCCTCCTCATTCTTCTCTTCGTTAAACTAGACATACCCAATTTCAGCAACCGGTCCTTGTAAGTTTTCTCCAGGCTCTGTAGCCCATAATAATATTTAAAATATGTTAAATAAACAAATTAGTTTGAAAGGAGAGAAATCAAAATTTACACTAATCATAAAGAAACTCTTCTTTCTCATTGACTCCATTAAAATATTTTACATTCAAGTTTGATTTAAAATCTGGCTTCCATTAATTTTTTCCAGTGTAGGTGTTCATGAAATTGGGAAATTAGATCAATTGCAAATGATTTGAAATCAGAAATTTATTTACAAGTTTAAAACAATTTTTTCCCACTGAAGCACACACCATTTTAGAAAAACCATATGGAAAGGATGTCTCAAAGGTTCTTTTTCAAAAGGCAACTGGAGTATGTTTTTCCCCCCTTTTCTCTTGAGGAAGAAGTCATTTCACTTCTCATCCAAAAAGCTTCATCAGTTCTGGCTGGATGGGGGAACAGGGAGAAAGAATTAGTTCTGACTATGACAGGATATCAGCTTAAAGGAAACATTTCTTCCTCCTTAAATGAAAAGTGAGATAAAATCTAACACAATGCTTTCATATCCAAATTATCAAGGTTCGTTGCAAAGCCAGCCAGACATTTAGACTGGGTTTGATATTTTTAACTATCTATCAACTCCTTTCCAAGAACTTTGGATATGGAAATGTTGTTAAAGTTATAATCACAGGCCCTGAGCAATTCCAAGGAAAGCTACCTTTTGCAATTGACTAATGGTGATTTTGTCAGTGTCACTGGTGTTCACACTGGTGCTCCAGATCTTATGGGATTGAATCCAAAGCACCTATCACTATTGGTACTATCTTTGCTTTCTTTTGCCACTGTTGTTCTACTTCTATTTGCAGGTGTTTGTATATTGCAATTTTCTCCAATTCTTTCTCTTCTATTCTGCTGTCTACAGGTACTGCCACGTCCACTATTCAGACTTTTTTGTCTTTCTTATTAACAATTGTTAAGTCTAGGGTATTATGTGGCAGGTGCTTGTTTGAATGCCAATAGTATTTATTAGGCAAATGATATTTATTGCAAATATTCCAGTGTATCATTATTGCTACTTTGTCATGCGATTGTTTGTAGTCAGCTACTGTAAGTAGGTAGTTCTCTGTTTCTTCAGCTTTTTTGCAGAGGTGGCAATTGCTGTTTTCTCAATTCGGGTTTTGTATGTTGGGTCATTGTTCTTATTGCTATTATGTTTGAATAAATAATGCTATCATCCTGCTTTTATTCCATCTAGGAACTACACAGATCTAGTCCTTCAACCAAGTTGCTGTTTTTTGTGCATTCAATCCAGAACAGGGGTTCCCAACTGGGGGTGCTCGGACCCCCTGGGGGTGCTCGACGATATTCCAGGGGGTGCAAAAATTTAGGCTTTCAAAATTATAATGTATATGCATAATTCATTGCCGTTATTTTGAACTTTTGTAAGGGGCATGAGAATATATCAGAAGCATTATAGGGGTGTGGGGTATAGAAATGTTTGGGAGCTGCTGGTCTAGAACTTACCTATAGACAAATTGGAATACATGTGTACACTGTAATCATTATTCCCCTATTCCAAATTGTTCAGCATACTTTACAACTAAAGAGAAGCAAAAGGCCCTAAACCTAAGGACAAGTGCTCACATAATTGTAAATGTTAGGACAAAGAATGCTTAGATGCATGTTAATGGGACACGTATTTACAAAAACTACATTTCTAGAAAAGGTATATCAGAAAATTAAAATTAAGAAATGACTGGACAACCATCAGAAATGGTATAGGGTTTCCTGCCTGAGCAGGGCATTGGACTAGAAGACCTCCAAGGTCCCTCCCAACTCTATTATTATTATTATTATTATTCATTAGACGTGAACCTCAGTCAACTGAACATTCAAATTGACTGGCGCTGATGGTTGACACGGGTTGCTGCCAGCATCCTAGGTTTCAACCAGGTACCTCCTTAAAATGTAAGATGTTCCGAGTAGCGCAGTTTTTTGTATTATTATTATTGTTGTTGTTGTTGTTGTTATGCTTTGTGTGAATTTAAAAAACCTGCAGAAATTTATCTGAAATTATTTTAAATCAGCAGATTCATCTATTTTACTTTAAACAACATCTCTGATATAGCTAGTTAATCAATTAATCAAAAAATAGTACTGAAGTAAATAAATTAAGTAAAGTTAAGCAAGACTTCCTTAAGAATTCTTTATTCATATACATGAGTGAAGGGTAGCACAGTGGACATATACGTACAATGAATTAACAATTTTCAAGAGCCCTATTGTGTTGAAAATGGTTACTATGAAAAAAGGATACTTGATTGGAACATATTTACAGATAATTCTTAACCTATGTTATAGATGTATGTGATATCATCAAAAGAAATAAAAAAGCTGGAGTGCTCAGAGCTAAAGCTATCTCAAGCAGGTAAGATATTTCATATTCTTCATGCCTATTATTTTATATTACTACTCTTAAAGTGAAATGAAGTGCTAGCTTGCTTGAAAACTTGCTTGATTCTCATTCAAAATCAGATTTATCAAACAAAAATTATAAATCAATTGTGCGATATATATAATGACTACCCATGCATATCTGTGTGCATCTGTATGATTTTTTTTTAAGTTCTGAAAAGTGAACTTACAAAAATATTTGCTTTACTTCATGTATGTTTTGCAAGGTGTGAATTATGTCAGCTGCAGGTAAAAACATTTTTATACATATAGTATGAGGAACTATTATCATTTAGGACAGAATTATGAACTTTGTTTATATATTAATATTTTAAGCTACCTTTTTATGTATCTATTCACAAACAGGATACAAATTATGTTTGAACTTGAGAAAGAATTTTTCTCTATTTAACTGTACCCCATGAAGAAACAAGCAAAGCTCAGGGATTGCTTAACCCATGCATTGCATCCCAAACTCAATCTCAAACATTTCAAGATAAACCTGAAAAAATCTGTCCATAATCTGGAAAGCTATTGCCAATTCCTATAGACATTATTTTTTAGTCAAATCAATGATATAAAGCAATTTCCTTGGTTTTTATTTTCCTACCTCTAAGTGATTCCACAAGGATACTGGCTAACATGATCTTGGCCTCTAGGCCATTGTTCTGATCCAGATGTCCCTATGCTCTTAATGCTATTTATTACATATGCCTTGATGAAATTAAACAATGGATAATAGCTTCCTAAATCTAACCATGTAGTTATCAAGAAACATTAGCTCAGTTCATTTCAGACAGATTTGTATCTGTTTCTAGATAATGTTGAACAAAGTGGAAAGTGGTTAACAAGCAAACAATTTTCAGATAATGATTGACTACGTACTCCATTTCTGTAGTGTCACTCCATGTTCTCATTTCTCAAGGTTCTCTTGCTAATCTGTTTTTTCCCTGCATATGTTTTTTTTCAATACAATTACTTGGTAATAAGGATATTGAACTCAAAGCTTCAAAGATTATTTTTGAATAGATATGTGTGCTTATGTTGAACATAGAATAATCAAAAGATGATGGGTTGGCTTAAGATTGATTCATAGTTATGAATCACTAAAAAGAGTAGGATTTAAGTTAGTGGATTTCAGTAATTCTGTTCTAAATTTGATGATCCACTGCAGCTGAATCCTTTTTTATAGATATCTGCCTAATATTTCACTTTCAAACCAGAGGTTGTAAAGATTGAAGAAAAATTGGGAAAAAACATATCTGCATTCACATTGCAGTATCATTGCCACCTGCAACCGATATTTATTAAAATTTTGGTGCTATATCAATAATTTGATATTTTGAGATTTGTATGATCACTTACTTATTCATTTATTCTTGCCATTCTTGCCAAATATAAAATGTGTATATGTTTCTGTGTTTAGAATATACAGTGTGAGATTATATATACTATAAATACACACATACAAACACATTCAAATTTCATTTCCAAGAAGATCTGAGGTTTCAGTTCATTGTGAATAAGCCTCTTTTTAGATATTTTTATGCACCCATATATTCTGTAGGTTTCAAATTGCCATGCAGTATATGTAGGACCATCTCTTGACAAGATTTCCAACCTGGTCTTTTAGATATCAATCAAAACACATTTTGAACAATGTCCTCATTTACATTTATCTAATGTTTAAGGTCATTTGTGATCATTTGAGTGTATTTTAGCATATAGAATCAGTGAATAATAGATTTCAACTCCATGCTGTGAAGAAAGATTGTGTTTTTACAAGACATAATGTTGTTTACTGGGTGTTAATAATCACTAATTAATAAACATATCTAGATTTCTGAAATGTTGCATTTTCTGCTTTAGAAAATGTCAAGTGTTTAACACACTGAGTACAATAGCATTTTCTGCTTTTATGCATGAAATAATTTCGTTACAGAAAAATACATGATGTTGCATTTCAATATAGGTCATACTAGTTATTTTTATAAACTATACATTCACAGTTAAAACTTTTCATATAAATAGAATTTTTGTAGTCTATTGTATTCTTTAAGATTTCCTGATGTTCCTTATTTCTTTTCCCCTGATTTCTTTTTATATTGCTTCAATCTATAAGTTGCTGTGAATTTTGCTAAAATTAATAGATTTCATCTGCAACCAAGAGTTTAAACATGATTTTTGGAGTACTGAATAATCCTAGTCTACAAACTCCATAATCCAAGTTATATTATTTGATAAAAGTTGCTATAAGACCTAGGCTTTAATTATATTTCGAATTATTGCTGTACACAATAGTATATCAAAGAGGCATGTTACATCTCTGTTCAAGAGGCATGAATGGAGGGGTTTTTTGGGGGAGGGGATAGGTTTACCTTCTAAGAGTAGAAGCTCTGGCAGGTTTCTAGTAAATTACTGTTTTCATTGGTAACCCTTATTTCCCTTTCCTTCAATGAGGAACAGAGTATGAGAAGTGTGAGGCCAGTCTCATTGATTTTAGATGCAGAGCAAATTAAAAAAACAGATTGACCACCAATTTTTTGATACATTAAAAACAAATTGGAATATGATGAGAAAAACAGCATAGTGATCAGAAGATACCACAAACTGCCACAAGTTCCATATTTGTAGGAAGACAGGGTTAATGAAAGACTTTTGTCAGTAGTTTGATACTTAATTGAATTTTATCTGTTGAGTTTTATTTCAGTTTTCTTGAAATGTTAGTGTCAACACTGCAACAAACTGAACTGAAGCTATTTTCACTTTGTTTTTGGTTGCCACATATTTAGAAAGAAAGGAGGGGGGAAGTGTAGTTTTAAGTTAGCCATAACAATTCTCATATATGGGAACCAAGGTCATTACTGATAACATTTTGTCGGGCTGGAGATCTGGGAGAAGTGCCCATATTTACTAACAATTGGTGAATGTGATTTATGACTTCTAATTGGGGTGGGAATTGCAACTTCCAACTTTGTAATCAAAGGGGAGGGGAATTTAGTCTTGGGTTCACCTTTGTATGTACCGTTATTTTGTAGCCAAATAAAAATGTTCTTTGAGGAAGAATTCCTTGCCTTGAAGTTCTTTTAATTGGTCTCATCTACTGGAACCATGACAGTTAGTTCTTCTTCCTAATTTCATGTCATCACTTTACTCCCTTTCCTAAATTATAGGTTTCCTAAGCTATTTCCCAACCAGGATAGTACATTATCATAGGTAGCAGTGGTTAGTCCTTTTCTAAAACTCAACTATAAAAATTAAGAATACTCATTAACTTAGTGTACATTTTGATTATGGCTCTCTTATTTATTTAGAAATAAATGATTTCCTATTCTAAATCTAAAATAAATAAATAAATCTGTAACAGTTTTAATACTTAATAGCCATACATTGGCCTTCATTGATCAAAATATGGAGGCTATATTTACAATTTCATAGCTAGTCTTGTGTCACCTTTACCCAAAAGATTTACTGTAGGTTTTCAAGGAATTAGCTAAATTTCACAACTAAGTTAAAAATTTATCATCCATGTGGGATTTCCAGAAGTAAAGGTAAACCATTATGCCTAATATATTGGAGTCCTAGTGGACAATCACTTAAATATGAGCTAGCAGTGTGCTGCAGCTGCCAAAAAAGCCAACATAGTTCTAGGTTGCATTAACAGAGAAATAGAATCAAGATCACATGAAGTGTTAATACCACTTTATAATGCCTTGGTAAGGCCACACTTGGAATACTGCATCCAGTTTTGGTCACCACAATGTAAAAAGACTCTAGAAAGAGTGCAGAGAAGAGCAACAAAAATCAGGGGATTGGAGGCTAAAACATATAAAGAACAGTTGCTGGAATTGGGTATGTCTAGTTTAATGAAAAGAAGGACTAGGGGTGTTCCAATATCTCAGGAGTTGCCACAAAGAAGATGGAGTCAAGCTATTCTCCAAAGAATCTGAGGGCAGCACAAGAAGCAATGGATGGAAACTAATCAAGGAGAGAAGCAACCTAGAACTAAGGAGAAATTTATTGACAGTTAGAACAATTAATCAGTGGAACAACCTGCCTCCAGGAGTTGTGAATGCTCCAAAACTGGAAGTTTTTAAGAAGAGATTGGACAACCATTTGTTTGAAATGGTACAGAGTTTCCTGCCTAAGCAGGGGGTTGGACTAGAAGACCTCCAAAGTCCCCTCCAACTCTGTTATTCTATTCTGTTCTGTTCTATTAATAGCTAGCCAAAGCACAATAATCTAAGCATCTGAAGATTTTTCTTCTAGCCCTGGCCATGAGACAGGTGCTAATAACAGTTTCAGAAGAAATACTAAGCTATTTTTGTAAACAACGCTGCATATGATTACAACTGTACAGCTCAACTATTTATTTGGGAAAAAATATTTTAGTTTTTTATTAGTGGAATATTTAAGATTTTCAATAATGATGTGTCTGATTTCTAAACCATTTTGAAAGAACAAGCAATATCTTCATGACAAATAAGATATTATTTTCTGTCTGTAATTGTATCAAAATTAAAAATAAGGAAAGGTTCTTAAAAACAGATACAAGCTTGGTATGCAAAAGATCTGAGGATCAATTCCTATAATCCTTTTGCCTAGAACTTGGCAAATTTGTTATCTAAAATACTGATAAATCCCAGTTGGATAGTGGACAGAATTAATTCCAAAGACATACATCTGGTCTTTGTGCTTATGTTTGTTCTCAAGATTCTCAAAGATGAGAATCTTTGTCTGAGCATTGTATCCACCAATATAAAAGATTGTTTTGACAGACATTAGAATTATAATATTGATCATTATTTATCTCTAGCAATCATATTTTATTTACAATTCATATATTGCTTTGTGTAACCCAAGCAAGGTGATAGTGTATGATGTTAATATGTGCATGACTGGGAGAATAAAACTGTAATTTTATAATTATTCAATAATTCAAGGATTGAATTAAATTGAATTAAATTACTCTGATTCCATTTGAGTTTATTAAATTATAACAAACAATTACTATATAGAGATAAAATATCACATTGTTTTCTGATCTTTGCTTCTTAATTACCAAGCTAAACATCTGAATTTTCTAACCTTTAGCAGAGCCAGAGGAAGGCAAAAATTAGAAGTAGAGCAATCTGGGCAAGAAAAATGATATTAATGAAATGATATAAACATTTGAGCTTAGTGGTAGGAGGGGACTGACAACAGATGTAGCAACATTTTCCTGTGTATCTTATTCTCAATTTAGCTGCCCATTCAACTGCACAGGAAAAAAAACTCTATTTAGAGGCTGCCAACTGATAATTCTCTCTCCTCTTTTTCCTGCCCCCCCCAAATTCCTGAATTAACAGTACATGATAGTCTGGGGAAAATGGCAGCAACTTATTCTCTGAAATTCACTGGAAAGCTATGTCCTACGCTGGGAGGAGAGAGAAAAGGAGTATTTATCATATGGTAGCCACCAAGAATATTGCATACAGTATAACTAATATTAAGTTTGATCACAGATTTAAATGTAATTTCCTCTCCGAAGCATAATGTTGCATTATCTTCATCTGAAACAATAGAAAGAGGGGCAACTGCTTTGACTATTCACCACATCTTCACAGGTGACCTGAGTATTTATTGGGAGAACACTTGTCAGTTGCAGCACCTAGTCTTTCTAGAGTTCTCCTGAATGAAACTTCTGTGGTACCATTCATTCATTCATTCATTCATTCATTCATTCATTCATTCATTCATTCATTCATTCATTCATTCATTCCTGGCAACTGTCTAGATAAATCCCTGCAGTTTTCTTGGCAAGATTTTTTTAGAAGTGGTTTGCCATTGCCTCCTTCCTAGGCCTGAGAGAGAGTGACTGGCCCAAAGTCACCCATTTGGCTCAGTGCCTAAGGCAGGACTAGAGCTTACGGTCTCCCAATTTCTAGCCTGGTACCTTAATTACTACACCAATTGGTTCTCCTTACTGCTTTACCATAATTATAAATCAATAGTTGCTTTATTGTTTTAATGGTTTCATTTTTCTATCTTATCTGGGAACAGGAATGTTAATAATACTGGCATTTTAAAAATTATGCATAAATATGTTATATTTCATAGTGTAATAAATATTAATTAAACTGCAGTCATATTTTAATCCTATGACTTCTATTTGCATTATTATTTTTTAAAGTGATTGAAAAGAATACCCAGTTTTTGTGTCCTTGTAAGCAAATATTGCAAAAAAGTTCAAGAATGAAATAATTTATGTCATTCTCGCCTTGCACCTGCAACAAACAGTACCTAGGATTAGATTCTCACTGAAAATCACTTATGAAGAAATGGTTCCCCACTTAAATATTTTTCCATTTTTTCTTTAGCAAGGCTTACATTCTTTCATTGGTGTGCACTTATTTATACTTTCTGTATTCTCCATATTTGGGAATTTATCAGTTGGGGAATATAATATCATCCCTGATCAGATAGGTCAAGATCAGTCAAAATCTAAAGTTAATATGTGTTTTTCTGCCATTGTAAAGAACATTGAGTTATATATTTTTGGCCTGCCATTCCAGCCATCAAAGGAGGATGTGTGATAGCTCATCAAGGTGCAATATTCCTACACTTTATTCACAATGTAAACTGTGAGTTTATTTGCATTTGGGGATTTAGTCAATAACATGTTTATTTATTTATTCTATATCCCAGGGGTCCCCAACCCCCAGTCCGTGGACCGGCACCGGGCCATTGCATACCAGTAACCAGGCCGCACAAACAAGCGAAACCCCATCCGCGGGATGCAGGCAGCACACGAAACAACACCCCCTCCAGTCTGTGGAAAAAAACGGTCCCTGGTGCCCAAAAGGTTGGGGGCCTCTGCTATATCCCACCTTTATCATTTTATACATAGCTCAAGGTGCTGAACACATGCAATACTACTACTCCTATTTTCCTCACAACAATCCTGTGGTGAATTGGGCTGAGAGAGACTGACTGGCCCAAAATCACCTAACTGGCTTTCATGCCCGTGTCAGGAATAGAACTCACAATCTTGTAATTTCTAGCCTGGTGCCTTAACCACTACACCAAACTGGCTCTTTCTATTCTATTCCCATTTATACCTATTTCATAATTCCTCTGGATAGGTTAAGTTCTGCAGGAGTTAGTTGACTAAGGCAGAATTATAATAGTTATATATAATGCATTCAACTTTCATGCTTACTTTTAAATATCACTTTTGTTATTTATGGCATACAGTTGCTTTTATCCTACATATGCTATCACTAAACTCTGTATTATGTATTTAGGTAGACACTAAATATATGATACATTGTGTTTCCTTAGTATAGATTAAGTATTTTTGGAATGATATTGTTTTGCTTCTAGATATATACACAGATCATATCTTCCAGGGTTGATGAGGGAATAAGCCTTCTCAGACTTTTTACTGCCTTACAAATGTAGATTCACAAATGATATACCAAAGATGCTTTTTCACGAGGCAACTGGACTTTCTTGTTTTTCTTTGAAGACGTTTCGCTTCTCATCCAAGAAGCTTCTTCAGGTCTGACTGGATGGTGGGGAATGGAAGGATTTATACTCCTTGCAGGCAGCTGGTCATTTGCATTCTTTCGGAGAGTCATCGAGCCACCTGGACGTTTATCTGTGTCTTCAGGGTCATTTGAGTAGTGCAAATGGGTGTGGAACCTTCTTGAAACTATTGAAAGGACTGTGTTGTAGCCTGGTGACAGATGATGTTGTATCCTTCCCCCTTTGTTGAAAGAGGGCTGTTCAATTTTGATACAAATCGCCTCTTTGACCCCTCTTCAAACCAGTGGTCCTCTCTGTCCAAAATGTGGACTTCAAAGAAAAACTAAAAAGTCCAGTTGCTTTGTGAAAAAGCAACTTTGGAACAACTATGACCGGGATGACTGAGAATCTCCATAGATATTCACAAATGATAATTACCATGCATTGTGGTTTGAATTATACTACTGGGAGAAAATAAGATTTCAAGATAATAAGCCATTCCTTTCTGCCCTTTAACCTGTCATAGTTATAGTAATGCGTCGTTGTCTGGTTTATTTAAATCCATGATGGGATTCCATTAAAATATTGGAAAAGGTGCATTATTTATCCATCTACCTTAATATGGAAGAATTTATAGAGCTGGCCAAAACATATGTCTGAAATTATGGAGAGTTGCTTCCATTCAATATAGATTGCACTGAATCAAATATACCAGAGGGATCAATTATCTGACTTTGTATAAAGAAGTTTCCTAAGTTGCACTGTTGTCTGCTTTGAAGGCAACGATTTTCTTATCTTCAGCGGAGATCACCTGCTTCTTTTATCCCTTTAATTTCCATATCCTTAACTCAAATTGAAACTGAGAACCTTTTGCATGTTCTGTACTAAAAAGCTATGATTTACTGCCCTTACATAAGGAAAATTAACATGGGATTATTAAAAGGGTATTTGGAAAGTTTTCAAAGACATAGTCTTGTATCTGCAACTAGAACTTCTAGAATAGAAGTAGTAACATGTGCTACTTCTCACTTTCTCACATTCGAATGTATCTTAACGATCTTGAATTGACTAAAACTAAATAACTATCCTGAGCTTGCTCCAGGAAACCTATTCTTATATGTATCCTCTGAAAAAGATTTTTTGATACCTTCCCAATTAAAATGCTAAGGGAAAATATCAGAAGGTGGCAGACGTAAGCATGTGTTACTTCTTCCTACCCACTTAAAAAGCTGCTTCCATTATTCAAACCTAAAAATTAAATATCTCTTCTGGTTTAAAAATTACATAATTGAAAATGAATCAGAGATATTTCTTCAAAATTTGGGGAAGAGCATATAATGTATTTTGAGCCAGTTACCTAGCTTTTATGAATAGTGTGTGTGTGTGTGTGTGTGTGTGTGTGTGTGTGTGTGTGTGTGTGTGTGTGTACTGGAATAGCCAAAAAAGTAAAATAACTTGTTTGGTTATTTTAGAGTAAGGTTCTTTTGAAATTTAAAAAAAAATCTAGTGAAATGTATAATGCGAGAATAAGGTTAAGAATCCAGAAGCCTTCAAAGTGCAGTGGTTAATGCTGGACAATTACTGAGTCATCTTCATTATATGTAGGACAGATAGGCACAAATAAAAAGGATTTAGGAAAAAAATAATCATAAACTTTACAGTTCTTATTTGTCTTCATGGATTGCCTTTCAGTGGAATGACAGACTAGTGATGGCCTTTAAAGTTAGCAACTCAACCACTAGCTGTTATTGCAGCTTCAGAGGGGTTTTTTTTGTGTGTTTTTTTAAAAAATCAAATGAAAACTAACAACCCCACCAACTTACCTTTACCTAATTTTCACTGTTGTAACCTAAGTTTCCACGGAAACAGGGTTGAAAAAGCCGCCAGTAGCCAGCAGGCAGTCAGCAGCTGAGAGTGAGAACTCTCCTTTGTCACTTTCCACTAGTGGATGCCTGCTGAGCCCTGAAAGTGCCAGTTTGCAAAGCCACCTAGGTTTCGAAAATGTGTGCCCGCTTTATAGTTTAAATGGGTGTGAATATATGGGTCTATATATGCATGCTTGTATGTACTTGGGGTTGTGCGGTGATTAAATTAACCTACTGTTTTCCCCCTTTGGAATGGCACAAATACATTCCAGGAGGGTAAATTAGTGAGTGAGTTCTGCATTATTATTTTGTTAGTCTGATATTCTACACATGATATTCTTCCCCCATGATGTTGTACATCAACAATGATTTTTCTCAAGGATTTTAATTCAGTAATATTCTATGTACATAAGATATATTGTGGAACAATAAAACAATCTTTCACAAAGAAAATATTATGTATAAACCATAAATATGAATCATATAAACCACTGCTTCAGATGATCTTAATCAGAAACGGTTCTCATTAGTGAATAAAATGTCCTAAATGGAAATAAATATGTATCAGACTGAATATACCATTCCCCTTTCTTTCTAGCTTTTCTTAGCTTTTGTACCAATGATTGCAAATGAAACATGTATTTTTTATAACAAATCACAAAAAAGCCATAACATAATAAATTTTGTAATAAAAGCACTTTTAAACAATATGCATATACTGTAAATTTTATTTTTAAAGAAATAACCTCTCGTTCCAATTATTCATAATTTTGTTTTGGAAATGAAATTTAAAACTCTTTTTATATTCTAGATGTTAGAATTAAACATGAGCTAGTCAAGAGCAAACCTTAATAGTATAATGTTGGCATATTTTCAAGAATGCTTATTCTCTGTCCTTCCTAAAAAGCTAAAGGAAACTGGCTTTATCAATAAGAAAGTCAGTGAACACTTATCACAACCAGCAGAGAGACAAGAAAGCAATATTTTGGTTTGTAAATGTATACTGCAATTCAATAAGCAATACTGCAATTTACTGTATACCAATTTAATTAGTAAGGGGCAAAACTGTAGACTTCCTGTATATATCGCTTTACTTACAGGAATTCTTTAACCAGCTGTTCATATAAAGCTATATTTATTGTGGATGTCACTAATTTATACGTCTATATGCACTCTTTATGATCATGTTATGTACTTTTAATAATCAATTATTTTGATTCTGGGTCAACATATTAAATGCACCTTTTTTAGAAATGTAAAAGAGAAAACACATGTCCAGTTTTAAAAATCTTTTCTTTCTTTCTAGCATTTTACGATGGGATAATGAGACGGATGTCTCTCAACTGGAAGGACATTTTGACATTGTTATGTGTGCTGACTGGTAAGTACATAAAAATCATAAAATTCATGTGAGGAAAAAAAAGCTTTGCTGAAGTAATTGTACTGTTCTGCTTGCTGATGGCTAAGCAAAGTCAACAAATGAAGCACAAAGCCATCTTAACCTCAACAAATTAATATTCATCTCCATGTGACAGTTCTAAGGTAGTCTTCTATCACACAGTAACTTCTACCACATTATTTCCCAAAGATTGATTTTGAGAAGCATTTCCATTTTCTGGAATTGCCTCTGTTTCATGCTTGATGTATCAGTAAATGGACGACTTAGGCAAATTGCAAATAATTATGGCTCAGTGAGGAACAGTCTGGAGAAAAGGGAGTTTATCAACACAAACAGCTCAATTAGCTTACTTCTTTGGAAAGATCTGACTATTGATATAAGAGGATATACATTCTGTGTTCCCATTAAATCTTTGGGAATTTTCTCTCCATTTTTTAAAGCTGCCCAAGAAAATAACAACAGCCATTTCCTTAGTTATATTCAGGTGTTAAAATTAGTAAATCAATTGCAATAAAAAGAAATCAGAGAAAAAAACATATTAAGCATTGTTTGATTAACAAGTTACAAATGTTTTGTTATGTATGTAAGTAAATTTGGCTGTTGATATAAAAAATGTTTATTTCTGGTGGCTTATCTAATTATATAAAGCCCACAATGATTTAATTTGAAGTATGTTTTGAAAATACATTTTAACAGGAATATTATTTCACATAAATACATAATTCAATTCTGTGTGGCTTCTTGGATGCTGGTCTGAGACAGTCCATGAGATTTTGGCTACTGACTTCTGTGAAGCAATTGACATGCATGATAAGAAGAATAAATACACATTTTTAATGCAAATGTGCTTTATAAATATATTCTAAGTGACTGTAGAAACTGAATAGTTTAAAGAAGAAACTAACTATTGTGTCCTTTAAAACAGTGAATTAAATTCATGAGCTATAGACATGATTTTGAAAATGCTTTTTTAATAAAATATTTCTAGTTCTGTATAATGCTTTTTCTTTTCTAACGAATGAATGAAACAAGCTTTCTTTTCCCAATGCGTAGCCTTTCAGCAAAACTTCTTTGTTCCCAAAAAGGACAGACATGGGTTTCTAACTAATCGCTGATAATGTGCCTCAGAGATGCATCATCTGATTAAAATAAGGAGCTAAACAACACCATATGATTTCAGCAAGTAATTTAGTAAATGCCTTCCTCACCAAATATTAGAATGGATACTCTGGGTTTCATTGCACAGATGAAGTTAATGCTGGACAGGATTAGATCAGATTAAGTATGAAAGTCAGATCAGATTCTGGCGGACGTGAACAGGAGGGCAGCAGTCTTCTCAGAGGCTTAGACAAGGCTTGCATAGGGATGTTCTCCAGATTATGTGGGTGAAGCAAGGTTTGCCAAGAGATTTTGAGTTAAATTTGTTCTTCACACAAATATCAAAACAATCTGACTATTGTATCTCATTTATGCCTAATACCTATGCTGTCATCCAATTTACTTGGTAGAGAATATCAGAAAGAACAAGATTTAACTTAATTTTTTAAAAACTATATATTATGTTGTCTATTTTTCTATTGTCTAATGAATAAATTGCTAGAATTCCCAGAGGAATTGTTGTCTTACTAGAAAACAAAGAATTGTGGTTAATAGATATACATTCACTAGTAGATATAAAATGCACCTAGTTCTGTGGATTTACCACAGTATTAAAGCAAACATGCTTTAATTAATGCCTACCAAAAGAATAGCATAATAGAAGCTTTTAACATTTAAAAAGCTGAACTACATTTTGATCTGAGACAAAGTACTGTACTGCATAAGCATAGCCACATATTAGTTTGAGGAACCAAATATTGCATTTTTCTTTTTCAAACAGAAATAATTTACAGAGCTGTATGTAATATATAATCTGAATTACTAGGTTGACATAAAATATATTTTCAATTTTTTATTGGGAATTTCATTTAAAAAATTGGGTAATATGTATGGACTGTGTGTGCATATGCTAATATTTAAGATATTTCAAAACTGTGTAGAAATGAAAACAAAAAACAGGTATAATAATTTTGTAATATCCATTTAACAACATTATCCAGATCATTGTCAGCCGTTAAGCTCTGGAATTAGAATACAGCAGAAACCTTGGTTCAAATATTAAGGAAAATGACAGGTTTCTATTATATTGTTTTGGCATAGTACGATGCTCTGATTAGCTAGCCATTGGTACTACTTGATTCCATTTATTAAAACAAGAATAAAGTAGGCTCCGTTCATAAATGAATTGCAAAGTTAGACTGAGATTCATATAAAATATGCATGATTACAAATACTAGTGTCCTGCTAAAATTCTTCAATTATATCTATGCTTGCATTCTGATATTGAAATAGTTGGTGCACAGAAATTGAAAGGAAATTAATAAAAGTTTACCATATTTAGTAATTGCAACAATAATCTATGACTTAAATCAGGCCAGGCCAGATATAAAATAAATTAAAAAACAAGATTAAATAACTTGCAACTAGCTAATCCGTAGTTAGGAAATTTTGGGAGTACCGAATAAAGAATATTCAGAAAAAAATAAAACATATTAGAGAAAACTATTTCATAGTGCTGTATACTTACAACACAGAATAAGATAAAAGGAATTCAGTACTAATTTTTAGGCAGGTTTCTGTATACAGTTTAAAGCACGTAAGAGGGGAAATAGTTTCTTCAACCATTATATAAAGAATGGTAACTGGAAGTAAAAGATCCATGTTAATTATTTTATACCATTCATTTATCAAGTTGTAGCCACAACAATCCCGTACCAAATCTCAAACTATCCTGTGCATTTATCTGATACTTTCAGTCATGGCTTGACTTACCTGAAGCTGCCAGAGCAACTAATCTTTCCCACTGCAGATAAAATGCCCAGGAATTGGGAAAGCATTGACTGGAAATACATAGATTCCTCATCTTTTTTCTCTCTAAGTCATTAAATCAGCTGTATTTTTGCATTTCTTAACGGGCTATTGAAATTTGATGTATCTATGGGCAAAGCTAGATGATCACTAGATCATCCAGCTAGAAAAAAGAAGAATTGGGGAGAGATGATAGCACAATTCCAATATTTGAGAGGCTGCCACAAGAAGGAGGGGATCAATTTATTTTCCAAAGCATCAGAAGGCAAGACAAGAAATAACGGATGGAAACTAATCAAAGAGAGAAGCAACCTGGAATTAAGGAGACACTTCCTAACAGTTAGGTCAATTAACCAGTGGAATAGCTTGCCTTCAGACGTTGTGGGCGCTTCATCACTAGATGTTGTTAAGAAAAGACTGGACAACCACTTATCTGAAATGGTATAGGGTCTCATCTTGACCTCCAAGGTATCTTCCAGTTCTATTCTGATGAATTAATCATGGTGGAATTTTTCTGCATCAAAACTATTTAAAAAGTGACTACAGTAGTTATGAATTTAACATGTATAGCCAAATGTTGAGGCATTTGGTGCAGGGTTTTTTTTTTAAAGAAAAATGTTATTTCAATATATTATGCCATATAAACAATGGAGTAATTGTTGGCATCTGAGAATGAAATGGAAACTGTTTTTGTGGCTTTGATTAATGTAAAGGAGAAGGGGTTTTTTTAATGGAGTTTCTGCTAGAAAACAAAATAAATAAAAATAGTGATATTCTTCTTCAGAAAGTACAGAGCTAATGGGATGGCAAGAGATAAGTACAGATGACATGGGTTTGGGGAGGCAGAGATTATCACCTGAATTTTAATAGACGAAGTATCTCTACTTCTTCCATTTTTATATGAATGGCAAGTATGCATTTATTTCAGGCATCAGTCCATCCATTTACAGATAGTTCTAGTTTCAAGACTGATTCATGTGAATTCCATTTCTGATTTCCTCTGATAGCTCTCACAGCAGTTAGCACTAACTGCATATTGTTATAAAATGCATGATAGCTACCGAGAATATGCATGGGGTTGCAGAATTTTATAATAATAATTTATTGTTCATTTTGATCAAGTTTTCCCATTTGTTTTCATTTTACATAATGATCTGATGGTGTGGAAATAAGGGCTCCATTTCTCCCCATAATGAATATGCCTGACAGCTTTGTTGTTTACTGAAGTTACTGTATGCAGAACTGCTAATGATGATGAAGAGCGAACTACTCAGATTTGTATCAGAAGCATCATGAATAGTAGCACTTGGCTATCATATTACATGCACAATAAAAATATGTGATACTGAAACTTATTAAATGTAAACAGATATCAGTGCTTCACAAATGCTAGTAATAATTCACAATCAAAATATAAAATATGTAGGCTTCAACATAGGCTATCATATTGCCTCCATATAATTTGTTTTTCTGGAATCTCTTTAACCTAAATGAGCTTCTGCGTATGCTTAAACCAAGACACTTCAGCCATTCTAACTACACTTCTTACTGAAATAGCATAGAGGACCATAGAAGTTGCAATTTTGATATTCAGCTAAATTTCAGTTGGTGAGTCTCCTGGGCCAGTGAAAATCACACCACCTTAGGGATATACAAGTTGATGCAAAATCAATTGGTTTTCCTCCCAGTTGAAAGAATAGAGAACTACTCTTTCAGTTGGGAGTAAAACCAATTGATATGTCGCTCTCCTTTTTTTCACATTTTGCAGAAAAATTTAACATACCTGTTAGGTTTACCAGATCTGAGGGGCCTTGGAGTGGCATGCCAGAGGTCATATTCCTACAAGTTGTATCAGAATAAAAAAAAATGGGGAACACAGCTAAACTAATTTATAATTAAGTGTAATTAAATTAAAGCAATGTATCCCATTAATGTAAGCAATAGCAACATGCACTGCATCATTGCAACATTATAAAGTTACAGAGCTGAATTCTTTTCAGCTCTTGCTGGAATTACCATGGAATCAAATTAGTGCCTCTAACAAATTGATGAGGGAAGAAAATGAATTTTCTAGCAATTTTTGTTACACTGCTTGGGTAAAAGGTAGTAGGAACCTTGTTTTAAATAAGGTTAAAATAGATGTACAAAAAGTTTTAATTATAAGAAGAATGAGAGTCATTTCCATGATGATGCTCTATATACAAAAAAAAGAATGCTTAAACATACATAAATATATAAATAAGCATATATGATATAGTGGGCATATATGAGTTATCCTATCAATGAGGTATCCTTGTTCTCTTTTGAATTATTCTTCAAGCCCCCTGTGGTATTTGGCTAAATAAATTTCACAGTGCCATGTTTATTTTTATTTCTCTCTTCGCGCATCTTGTTTAGTTTTAGACAGGTTTTTAATTTTATTTACTATTTCAGCTAAAAAGACTTGTTTGATAGTTAAAAATGAGTGTACAGAATATATACATATTTTTAGAAATAAGCAAAATCAATCGAATCTTTCTATAAAATGCAGAGGACAGCCTGTTTTAATATTAATTTCTCCTCCAGAAATAGAATGGGATTTATTCATTGTACATTGTATTAATTCTGATTATATAACCCAACTATTTATCTTAAAAGTAGTTCAGTTAAAAGCATGTCTTGATAATCCTTTGGTTTTTAGTTTCAGACAAAAATGGTTACAAGTTTCAGAATTTGTTTAGAAACCATGAACTGAGAAGAATTTAGATTCAGTTTTTCTTCATAGCAGTGTATAAATATATGTAATTAGCCTTATACTTATCTGCATTAGAATCATTAGAAATGAAACCCCTTTTTAATCTGAATACTGTTCCCTTTTCAATGTCAGCCTGTTTCTGGACCAGTACAGAGCTAGCCTAGTGGATGCAATAAAGAGATTACTTCATCACAGTGTAAGTATGTTTCTATTTTCTCCTGAACATGGGCTTCAGAATAATTAGTCTGTGCACAGTGATTGAGAGAGTAATGGAATGGCAGGATTAACGTCATGTAATACTTTAATACTTATTATGTCCAACTTCAATTGAGTCTTCTAATCTATCAGATTCCTTCCTAATCATAAACTAGAAAACTTCTTATACTTGGCCTTCTGATAAGGAACACAGTGGGAAGTAAAATAAATGAAACCGCTTCAAAGATACTGGGAGATTATTTTTATCAAAGCATTTCTTGAGTATTTCCCTTTGATAACAATGTCTTCATATTAAAGTAACATTCTGATATTGAAAAATTTTTATGTTAGCTTCTGTCATGTGTAATCCCTTCAATAGTAACCTTTGTAATTATGTACAGTATTTATTTGTTACAAAGTGCTATTTTTACTGCAACTTATGCTAAATGAATTGTATAGTACAGTAATTTTGTAGAAAGTGAATAAATAATTCTGATATGTTAAAATGTTCTTTTATATCAAAACAAACCCTTTAATATCTTCATATCCCTATAGATGCAGAAGTTAAAATCTTAACCTGACCTAAAGATGGTTGGAAACCGATTCTGAATGTATGAAACACTTAGCAAATAAATGAATATGAAATACTGTATACTTTCAGTCTATGCTTAAAAGAAATTCTTCTGCTATTGCCAGAATAAAAACAGCTTAACCTTGTCAAAGCCATATTTGTGAAGTGAGATGAATAACAATAAATTAAAAACATCTTTTTATGAAGCGAGGCATTGCCAATCTCAACCACCAGGTCTAGTATATTATTGTTGTAGTTGTTTGTTGTACCTCAACAACTAAATAATAATAGTAGTATTTTTTTAAAAAAATGACTCTCCCAGCTTCTTTTCTTGACCTTCAACAGCTAGGTTGAACAGGAATCCAGAATATATGGAAATGTTAAAAGTCCAAATGCTAAAGGACTGCTTGTTTCAGGGAAAGTAAATTCTGAGGACCTACTAAAGGCACATACTCTGTAGTTCAATAGACAAGAAAATACTCATTCGAGTATTTTCTTGTCTATTGTTCTAATTTAACTTTATTTATATCCTTATCTGGAGATGATGATGTTCTCTGAACTACCAGAAGAATATACAGTAGTTCTTTGTTAATGACTACCTCTCTCAGTGACTGTTCAAATTTATGATAATGCTGAAAAAATAGATTTATGAACCTAAGGCTATAATAGCATACCTACAGTTATAGGTTCGTGATTTGGGTACTTAGCAATCAGTGGACATTTACAGTGGTTGCAGCATCCCACAGTGATGTGATTGCCATTTACAACCTTCACAGCTAGCTTCCAACAAACAAAATCATTGGGGAAGCCTGCAGTAAGTCACAAGTTCTAGTTACATGACATTGGGCTCAATGACTGCATTTAATGACCTCAATAGAAGTGACAGAAGTTGGGCATGGTCACATGTTTCACTTAATGACCATGCTACTTAGTGACAGGGTTGGTGGTCTGAATTGAAGACTTAAACTTCAATCTTCCACTGAACTTAGAAATAATTATTTCTGACTGGAAAAATAGTATTGTTTTCTGAACAGCTCATCATAGTGCAAGTCTTTGGTGGATGCATATAGAGCTGATAGAGTAATTTTGACATACTTGTATTGCAGAGTTTTACATTTGACAGGTCACTGAGAACTCCCTTCAAGTGGAAATTCTTGATCTCCTGAGTAGTATATCCTAAACCCTTTTGCTACCATCCATCCTTATAGAAAATCCAGGTCCTATAATCTGTGCACTGAGAATTCCTCTGTGACATCTGAGGCTAGCCAAACAATTCTCCCTATTGTTTGACAAAAGGCTATTCATTTCACAGAGGGCATAAAAACAGCGATTTTATTCATATTTAGTTCTGAGCATTAGTGAGATATTTGCCTCTATGGTCCTCAACTTGTGTTTTTCTACTATATCCGAGAATGAGCCAAAAATGTATTATCTATACTACAGTGTAATATTATGTTTAATTCATACTTGCGGTTTTCTCTAGAACACCTAAATATTTTCATTTTCCAGCATTATTCTTTATAGAACTATATCTTCCTCAGTAATCACTCCTGAAGAATTAATACTGCATTTGTGTTTTCCCAAAATGAATTTCATTTTGCCATTGTAACCTTTTGTTCATTTTTATATGCTTTTTTATGGCACTTTCCCTAAGTGAACAATTCAGTGCTTGCTATGCCCTTGCTTCAGGGACAATATACTGATAACATAGGATTTGTATTAGATCCTCCATTCTAGAGCAATCTCCAGGAAGATAGGAATGCCACCATCTCTTTGCATATGTCTCTAAATGTCCAGTTTTATAGGATTCTCCTAGAATTTTAGCAATAAGTAAGACCCAAATAATTTTGTAATAGAAGCAATAGTGGTGATCAAAATTCAAAAACTGCAATTTATGCAGCCATACCAGACTGATAAATCACATTAAACTTGGAAATCCAGTGCAAATAGAATAGTCAAAGTTTGATTAGCTGGAAGAGTAGGTTTATATTGAACTGAGCAAAAATCTTGTTAGAGGGTAGCTACCTTCAGATAAAACTTTTCAGGTTGATTTTATCTCTCACAAAAACAAATGGGCTCTGCAAAAGGCCTGGATGAATGGCACAGCGTGTATTTAGCTAAATCAAAGCACTTCCCAAGTCTTTCAGAATTCAATATTCCTTTAAATTATTTGAAAGTATGTTTTAGAATGCAGCAACAATCTTTGGTGGCTTTTGTGCAATACTAACCTAGCAAGATTTATTTATTTAGAGATGATATAATTTTAAGGAGCTACGATTTTGCCATGTAAGTGAGGTATAGTATTTAAAATTATACTTTAAAAATATTTCTTTGGTTTCTTAGCAGAAATCAGTTGGAAATCCCAAACTTGATGTTGGGCAATTTGTTGCCAAGTTTCAGTTATACAATCCTGGGGGTCCTGGGACTGGTAAAACTGATTTGGGAGCTGCTTGGAGCACAAGAATTGCCACCTATGGTCTATATGATCCAAGTGAAAACAATGTGTATCCTTCTGTTGACTTATAATTCCTGCCTTTGAATTCAGTGACGATTTTAAAAAAAGCTTTTTGCAGGGATTTTCTTACTGCATTATGAATCTATTATTTCTCCATAATGGAGCACTTCATACCAAAATGCACCAATAGGGAGACTTGCATTTTCTTGGTGCATTAAAGAGCACTGCTAAATACAAATTGAACCCATTATCAATATTGTTTCATTGTGAAAATCTGTATTGAAGCTTTTTTTCCCCCACGAGGCAACTGGACTTCCTTGTTTTCCTTTGAAGACATTTTGCTTCTCATCCAAGAAGCTTCTTCAGCTCTGACTGGATAAGAAGCAAAATGTCTTCAAAGAAAAACAAGGAAGTCCAGTTGCTTCATGAAAAAAAAAGCACCTTTGGGACAACCAAAGCACCTTTGGATGACTGAGAATCTCCATAGACATATTGAAGCAGTAGAAACATAGATATAGAGTGGTTAAATTTATTGGATTACATCCCAAATTTATGCCAAGAGAAGGATGCTCTGATCATGAGTTTTTCTACATTCTCTATTCCTTTCCAGTTCTGATCAAACTTTCAGGAATATTCGGGGTCCACAGCAAAGTCCTGATATGTAGCACATGGGACAATGATAGCAGACATTCATTGGAAAAAATCTGATGTAAATCCCTAAAGCAGAGGTAGGCAACCTTGGCTCTTTTATGACTGGTGGACTTCAACTCCCAGAATTCCTGAGCCAGCCACACTGAGGGGATAGGGAGAGGTTTCCAAGCTGAGCCAGGCTGGCTCAGAAATTCTGGGAGTTGAAGTCCACCAGTCATAAAAGAGCCGAGGTTGCCTACCCCTGCCCTAAAGCAAGCAAAGCACACATTATGCAAGACCCAGTTGTTTCTGTTACCCTTTCCTCTACTACTGCTCCTCTGTTCCTCATCCAAGATATTTTTTGTAATTCCCACAAACACTAGAAGAATATTTTCTGGTAGCTGTAATGGAAGGAGAAGTGTAGAAAATTCAATGTGAAAGCACATCCCATTTATACAGTTTTACATGCGACACCATTTATACAGTTACCTCAATTCTAACAAAAAATAAATATGACTATGGATCAATTTTCTTTACAGCTTATAGCGATTTCTTTAGCAACTTGATTTAATAGAATAATTGGACAAAATTCTGTGGAAAAGATAAAATAAATTTGGTAACAGTCAAGTGCAATTATTTATGTTTGGTAAAATTTACTTTCTAGCATATTTTTCAAGATTTTCCTGTTCCTATTTTTTTATACCTTTGTCCATTTTACTAATGTGTTAACAATTTTATCAATGTTATGTTACAATTTAAATAAAAACAAATAAATGTTCTTAATGTTTTAGGGGAAAGCTCTGATATTTGCTCCACTTAGAGGAAATACTCTAAACCAGTTCTGCAGTCTAGCTGAAAAGGCTGGTTTTTCTATCCAAAGACATGAAAATTATGATGAACACATCTCAAACTTCCACTCCAAGGTTAGTTTTCTGTTCATGGTAGATAACACTTTAATCCACATTGCATTTTGAAGAGATCATGGTTCTTTTGGCAGGTAACCTAAATGTTTGATTAAAGTAGTCATAGGTATGCTGCTTCTAAATAGCTATTTTTTGTATCTGATTATTTTGTGTGGAAGAGCCATCCTTTATCTTTGCATATCTAGAAGACTGAGACTTTGCTTCACCATTTCTTCAGAATTAATCTGTTCATTCATAGGGATCTAATTTAAAACATTCAGGTGTTTAATTTTGTTCATCTCATACGTATCTATTAAAAACAACTGTATATATTTGAGCCTGAAGCTTATGGCAATTAATTTTACTGAATATCAAAAAATGTGAAATTAGGAGGTGAATGTCTAATTGTGTCATATCATATTTTAAATTCACATTTGATTTATGGGTGGGTCAAATGGTAGCTTCAGATGGAATGATCTGACACAGAATGTTCAGGTTATAAGGCTATCTGTGTCTGATCTCTATATTACAATAGTTAGCCAAAAGCACCTGTCTAAATATGATTTTAAGCTTGTTTTCTTAAAGTGACTGTTCTCATTGTCCTTTTTTAAATCACATTTAGTGTAATAAAAGTATAGTGTTATGTTGCGTTGAAGACTTCATACTTCTGCTATCATGTCTCTCCTGGTCCTTCTCTTCACTAGACTAGCCATGCCCAGTTCCAGTAACCGTTCTTCATATGTTTTAGTCTACACTCTGCTAATCATCCTTGTTGCTCTTCTCTGCACTCTCTCCAGAGTCTCAATGTCTTTTTTTATAGTGTGGAGACCAAAATTGATTGCAGTATTCTAGGTGTGATCTTACTAAGGCTTTATAGAGTGGTATTAGTACCACACGTGATCTTGATTGAATCCCTCTGTTAATGCAATTTAGGATTGCAGTGCCTTTTTTGGCTGCCGCCGCACACTACTGGCTCATATTTAATTGATTGTTCACTAAGACTCCAAGATTCTATTAAGCCTGATTTCACCCAATCTATATGTGTACTTTTGGTTTTTCTTGCCTAAGTGTAAGATTTTACTTTTCTCTACATTGAATTTCATTTTGTTAGATAGGGCCCAGTGTTCAAGTCTGTCAGGATCCCTCTGGATCTTGAGCCTATCATCTAGAGTGTTGGCCATTCCTGCCAGCTTAGTGTCATCAGCAAATCTGATAAGTTCCCCTTCTATTCCCTCGTCTAGGTCATTTATGAAGATGTTGAAGAGTACTGGGCCTAGGAGAGAACCTTGTGGTACTCCACTGCTTACTTCCCTCCGTGTAGAATTAGTACCATTAAGGACTACTCTTTGAGTGCAGTTTGTCAGCCAGTTAAAAATCCATCGGATGGTGATACTGTCTATCCCACTATTTTTAAGCTTTCAAAGAAGTAGGTTGTGATCTACTTTGTCAAATGCCTTGCTGAAGTCCAAGTATACCATGTCCACAGAATTCTGCTGGTCCACCAATTTAGTCACTTGATCAAAGAATGAAATAAGGTTGGTTTGGCATGATCTGTTTTTAACAAACCCGTGCTGGCTTATAGTTATAACTTTGTTTGTTTCTAGATGATCGCAGATCTGTTTTTTGATTATCTTTTCCAGTATCTTCCCAGGTATTGATGTTAGGCTGATTGGTCTGTAGTTTCCTAGGTTTGTTTGTTTTTTTTCCTTTTTTGAAGATGGGAACCACATCAGCTCTTTTCCAATCCTCTGGTAGTTCCCCGGTGCTCCAGGAGTTTTGAAAGATATGGTACAGTGGTTCTGAGATGACCTCTTCCAGCTCCTTCAGAACTCTGGTGTATAGTCCGTCAGGTCCCGGTGATTTATGTTCATCAAGATCAGACAGGCGTTCTCTTACCATTTTTTTTTTGTTTATTGTGGCTTTTATTTCTAGTTTGTCTTTTTCAGTTATGTTTTTGGTGGGTTTGGCTATAATTTCTTTTTGCATGAAGAGCGATGCAAAGAATGAATTAAATAGCTCTGCTTTCTCTCTGCTGCCTGTTACTTCCTTGCCATCTTCTCTCTTTAGTGCAGCGGTTCTCAACCTATGGGTCGCGACCCCATTTGGGGTCGATCGAACATTTCACGGGGGTCGCCAAGCAAGGCTGTCCGCCATTTTTTTCCCTTTTCCGGCGGGTGCCTTACCTCTCTTGAGCTGGGCCAGCTGGTGGTCGGCCTGCTCCGTCTCTGCCGCTTGCCAGCTACGCCTCGGCCGGTGCAGGGGGCGGAACCACGCATGCGCGGCGCTCCCGGGCATGGAAAGTACTCGACTTACGACCGGTTGGGTCCTCGACGTACGACCGGTTTAGTCCTCGATTTACAACCAATTGGGGGTCGCGGCATTAAAAAGGTTGAGAACCACTGCTTTAGTGGACCAACTGTTTCCTTGATTTTTTTTCTTGTTATTTATATGTTGAAAGAAACTTTTTTGTTATCTTTGATTTTTGTTACAAGTCTTTGTTCATTCTGAGCCTTTGCTTTCCTGACTTCATCTATGCAGATTCTGGCTATCTGCTGATTTATAATTCATATTTTCTACTTAGTTATTTCTCATTAATTGAAATTTAGCACTTCTATATATTATTTGTATTGTAAATAATTTCTGATCTTTGATGACAATTAAAAATTGATTTAATTTGAATAAATATAAATAAGAAATCTGAGAGGATAAATATTAAGAATAAAAAATAAAAACATAAAAGGAGAAATAAGTGTAAAGTAGGCTTACAGATTTGGGCCACAAAAATCCAATTAAACATTTCTGTGTCTCTTTGCTGCCATTTGTTGTCCATCCAGATTTTTATATTCCAGATCTGAAAACCCTAATGAATGAACAGAATAATTTTAAATATCTGTGCGTGAATTAAAAACATTGGAAGTGTCTAATTTAAATACCACATCAGAGTAACGAACTGAAATAATATAGGAATAAATCTCTTTTTCCCTCTCTTTTACTCATATACAAGACAATGCCCTTTCTCTCTAGTGTCTTTAGTATACTGTCTCCCTTCAGCTTAGTGCTGTATTGTGCTGTGCAAATATTCCAGCCTTGACCAAAAGCATTAGTTAATGCACTGTATAGATACTAACCCACAGAATTAGTGTTAATAAGCAATCATTCTTTACTAAGCTTGAAAGATATGACCTTTTTGGTCTTCTTTTAGGGAGAGAAATTCCCTGGAAAATTCAGATAATTCCTAGATACAGGGTGAACAGATTCTTTAAAAATGTTTGGGGCATCATCCCCCCCAAGTCATACTGAAAAACTATTGAGCTGCAGAGAATAGATCCGTCTTTCTCAAGCTTGGCAACTTTAAGATGTGTGGATTTCAACTCCAGAATTTCCCAGCCAGTCTTGGGAGTTGATGTTCAGGCATCTTAAAGTTACTAAACTTAAAAACATTGATATAGACACATAAATAACATGTATATAAAGCTGGAAATATTACATATTTGAGAGAATAACTGAACCGTGGCCAGCCGGGTACCTCCCCTTCAATAAATCTGCAATTATCCAGAGGATTGCAAAGAAATACATAGCTTTCTTGTCCATATATACTACTTTTTACTCATATAGTAAGTAAGCACACTAGTCACATTTATATTCCCTTTATGGATGCTTGGACTTTCTCTAGCACACTTAATTAGTATAATAATTAGTGGGTCAGCAAAATATTGTGGACATAGTATACTTAAATTTCAGTAAGGGATTTGACAAGGTAGACCACAACAATATCATCACCACGGATGGATGCTGACAAACCATACTCAGTGTGTAATCCTCAACAGAACTGCATCCACATGGAGGGAAGTAAGTGTTGAGGTACCTCAAGGTTTTGTCTTAGGCCCAGTACACTTTAATATCTTCAGAAATGATCTAGATGAGAAAATAGAAGGGGAACTCATCAAATTTGTAGATGACACTAAGCTGGCAGGAATAGTCAACATCCCAGAAAGATCTTGACAGACTTGAACATTGGGCCCTATCTAACAAAATGAAATTCAATATAGAAAAGAGTAAGGTTTTACACTTAGGCAAGAAAAACCAACTATATAGGTACAGACTAAGTGAAACTTGGCTCAATGCCAGTAACAGTGATTGGGATCTTGGAGTCCAAGTGGACAAACGTTTAAAAATGAGCCAATGGTGTGAGGCAGCTGCCAAAAAGGGCAATGCAATCCTAGGCTGTATTAATAGAGGGATAGAATCAAGATAATATGAAATATTAGTACCACTTTACAAAATTTTAGTGCGGCCACACTTGGAATGCTGCATCCAGTTTTGATCACCACAATATAAAAAAGATGGCGAGACTCTGGAAAAAGTACAGAGAAGAGCAACAAAGATGATTAGGGGGCTGGAGGTTAAAACATGAAGAACAGTTGCGGGAATTGGGTATTTCTAATCTAGTGAAAAGAAGGACTAGGGGAGACATGATAACAGTGTTTCAATATTTGAGGGGCTGCTACAAAGATGAGGTGGGCAAACTATTTTCCAAAGCACCAGAAGGCAAGACAAGAAACAATGGATGGAAACTAATCAAGGAGAGAAGCAATCTAGAACTAAGAAGAAATTTCCTGACAGTGAGAACAATCAAACAGTGTAATTGCTTGCCGTTAGAAGTTGTGGGTGCCCCATCACTGGGGCTTTGAAAACAGACTGGAGAGCCATTTGTCTGAAATGGTATAAGGTTTCCTGCTCATGCAGATGGTTGGACTAGATCAGAGGTCCCCAACCTTTTGGGCACCAGGGACCAGTTCCCTGGAGAGAGGTTTTTCTGTGGACCAGAGGGTGCGTGGTTTTGTGTGCTGCCTGCATTTCACAAATGGGGCTTTGCTTGTTTGTGTGGACCAGTTGCTAGCATACTAGGTGCGGTACTGGTCCATGGACCGGGGGTTGGAGACCCCTGGACAAGATGACCTCCAAGGTCCCTTCTAACTCTATTATTCTGTTATCTAATAAGCACTTCTGAGCCTTCCCCTATCTAAAAGGAAGTAGATCAACATGATTTTCCCTCTTTAACCATTCCATTTTTCTCCTTTGCTACCACCATTGATCTTAAAACAGCAATGTGACTAGTAAGTAGCACTGTCCATCCATATCTTCCCGAGAGCCTTTTAAAAAAGGAAGGTAGACTGCATATACCAATATGTAAAATAATAAAAAAGTAGTCTCAAGACCTGAGAATCTTTCTTCAGGTAATATATCACAGAACCTTTCCAGAGTATCTGCTAACTCTTATGGACCAGAATGGCAATGTCTACAGCATCTTTAAGAGAAAGTAATGACAAACAAGAGGGGCCTCCTGGAGTTGTTGTTAGAGTGGCTACAAGATCTGAGTGACTTTTTTAACTGTATTTTAATGCTGGGAGTGCTGTGTCATTGTAACAGAGCAGGAGTGGTGGCTTAAAAGAATAATAAAATAGGCTCATGGGGGATTGAAAGAATTATACAAATTCCCTATTTTCCAAGTGATTCACCTGGATGCGTAATTGCTATGGAGCTGATGATGGGAGATGCCTTGGGTCACTCTTGAGCAAAATCTTTCTGATAATTTGCAAGAATAAACTCTGGGTTTGGGACATTCATTAACATTTCAGGCACGAATCCGGATCTATTCATTTTTTTGTTTTGTTTTCTGCTGCCTCATACATGGTGGTGCAATGTTGATTGAAAGGTGGGTTGTAATAGTTTCCTTAGTTCTCTCTTCCTCATTGTATGGCCCAACATCCCAGAGGCACAGAAGTTCACATTCCCCTTTCTTTCTTCTTCCGGGTCTAAGGAATATGGAAGAACAGAGAACCATTTTGAGAATATGGAAGTACAGGAATATGGAAGTACAGTTTCCTATTTAAGAGGCGAATTCTTCACTGCTGCTTTACTTAGACTTGGGAGATCAAGAAAATTAGTAGAGGATATCACCATAGCTCTATCATGTTAAGCTTCACATGAGTTTCTTTTCTTTTTTCAATCTTAAACAGCCCCTAAGGCACAGGGAAGACAGGGAGCTGGCACACAGCCTGTCCTCGCAATGGGCAATTATTTCTTTCTGCTTTACCATGTGTTCAGGTGCTAGCTAAGTGCTGCCCTGTGTTAAAGGCTCAAGAGGTGTTTTTTTAAAAAATTGAATTAAGTCTGTCAGAAGAATTTTGCAAGCTCTTCTCCCCGTTTTAAATCATAGTCTAAACCAGACAATCAGTAATCAAAAGCAGCTGTACAATATTTCACATTGGGGACACTATGTGGGATGCATAGTTAGAAAACAATTTCCTCAGGCAGTTTCGGGCCTTGATGCTATTCTTCATTTGCCTCTGATCAACTCCATGTTTAAAGAACATGACAAAATAATTGTGTTCCAACTATGTTAAATTTTCCTGTGGATAGTGCATAGAATGGTGGATGGAATCGTATTGTAAAAATACTTTTGAGGAATTACACGAGAAACTAGAACAGGAGTACATTGTGAATTAGGAAGAAAATAGCTACTTGGGCACCAACCATCCTCTTTGGTGCAGAACAAAATAGAAGGCAGTAGGGTGGTGTTTGGTATCAAATTGTTGATAGAAATATTGTTGCATTTCTAGGACAGCAAAAATAGAAGACAGGTGTTCGTTTGGTACCATGTGTTATGTGACTAATAATGGGCTGCATTTAATTTGGTGGATCACACATTGAGCTACACCAATTCCCAGTTCCTCCTACAGTAGGAGAGGCTCTGAAGAACTGTATCAATCTCAGATATATTCATTCTTCAGAGCAAGCAAATTCAGTGTCAGCAAAGGTATTCTGAAATAATGGCACCAGAGAAGTAATTGTATGACACTGGCTTCCATGGACATTCCTGCTAGCTTCCACTCTTCTCCCTAGTGCCCCATGCAACATATCTCTCAAACTCCCAGCATTGTTCCTTGCTGATAATTAAGCAGGTGATACAAAGGGGGACACCTGCTATTTATGGTAGAGAAAACCATTGAAAGTACCTAGTCAGGAGACGCATCCTCTCCAGAGCTCAGATGACACGATTAAACCTTAATCACAAATAGCTGGATCAGCCACCAGCCCCACCCCACTCCACTCCAGGGTAGGAAAGTGGGCTTAAGCCATCCAATGCCATTCACATGCATGGTCCTTTTGTTGTTTTTGAGAATCATGAAATGCTACCCTTTGAGGAAAAAGTACAGGAAAATTCATGGGCATATATAAATCATAAACTTTATGTTCAGAGATTAATGAATTATGTGTTAATTTATTTACTTTATTAATCAAATTTATATTATCTCACAAAAACGAAAGTTTCTTGTATGAGTCTTGTTTTTTTATTCTTCCAGAGTGGCTGAAAGGGATAACTTAAAAAGAATTAAAATCAGAACATGGGGCCTGGACAATTTTCTCTACCCCTCCAAAACAAACAAAAAAAAAACAAAAAAACCTCTGAGTATGTTTAAACGTCATTCAGAAAAGTTGCTAGGAGTATATTCTTCAGTAACTAGATCCTTCATAACAGAATAATTAAACAAGAAAAATGTCTCTTAAGTGTCCTCCATTACTGATAAATGCTAATAAAGTGATTTTTCACCAATTTATTTCAAACAGTCTCAGTGAATTTCATGCATTTTCCTTCCACATAAAGGATATAGAGTTGCCTTATGAGTCACTATGCAGTATACAGTGATTGATTGTTGTATTGATGTATATTTTAGTCAGTACATTGCGTATAGTTTGAAAGAGCTTGAAACAAAAAAGCCACTCCTTTTGGATTAAGATAGAGCAACACAAACAATTACACAGTAAATAACAATAGCATTCAGCAGTTGAGGCCGTACAGCAATGTGCAAGAATGGAAGAGGGTTCAGGCAAAGATGTATTGGCTGAAAATAGAGATACTGCAAACTTTATATGGTTGGCTATCAAACTGTTTTTCCCAAGCTCAGTTGCAAATATTCCCCATCCTTCTGGGTCAGTAGTTAGTTTTCTCGTAAACTGATGATGGCTGATATACCTACTTTTTGGGATTTTCTTCTTTCTTCTTCCAAGAGGGAAAAAAAGGTGGTGGGGGGCGGTCTTTCCAATTGCGAGGCTGCTGAGTTGACTGTAACCTTCGCTTTTATTTGCTGGATTTATGTGAAAAGTTTGGTGGTTAAGTAGGATCATGCTTTCTGGTTGCATATCCAAGCCTCATCTTTTCCTCGGACCTGTTTTCTCCCAAATGAAGGAGAGGCATTTTCCTTTTGGCTCCGTGTTATCCTCTTATCCCTACTGTTTTGGAATAGAGCGTAACCAGCTGGAGAACTGTAAGAAGCCTGATAATGCAGCTATTTTCTGCTGTCCCATCTTAATCTTGTTACACAAATGGTTGTGAAGAGATTCATGAATTTTAATTTTTCCCTCTGCATTAGTGCTTCATGTCACTCATCCACAGCTGCCTTCTATGGCGAGTTATTCACCCCTCCTCTTAGAAGAGGGGGAAAAATTAGTTACAATCTTGACAGTAGTGCAAGTAACAACAATATAAAAAAAAAATCCACAGATTTAGGCAACCACCCATGAAGCTGATTAACAGGCAGTGATCAGGAGGAACAGCTTTGCCTCTTAAACTTTTCACCTCTCATTGTTAGCTGTGAAATTTTATTTCCGTTTCAAAAAACAAGCCTGTAATCAAAACTGGCCCTATACTTTCTGCTTGTGCTTTTGTTAAAAACTATACACACACCCTTTCCCCGAGTTGGGTTTCGCAGTGCATCATTCTCACACTAACTTCTGTAATATTTTCTTAATAATTAATACATAAAAAAAATAAGGAGATGCAGGTTATGCTCCTTTGCCAAATATACATTGTAAACTGGGTATGAAAGATCCAATATTTCCCTTCTCCTGAAATAATTAACAAAAATATAGGGCTGAGGGTAGCATAGATTCATGTTATAACAGGGACAAAGCAACGTCGGGATGGTTTTCTAAACAAAAGCAAAGGCTGAGGGTGAGGCTGTGGTAGGAGAGCAGAATGTGATGTCAAAAGAATAGTTATATTGCCTTTCTCCTTATCTATTTGAAATACCACATTACGAGTGGCTAGTGCTTATAATGTGTCTGGTGTGCGGTTAATAATTGTGGCTACTGTAAAGGGTAAACAGTATGAATTCCGCTCCCGTTGCTGCTGTTCACCCTGTGGGTCTGAGTGTGTTACATCCAATTAGGAGGGAAAGCATAATGCTACCAAGAGTGGCCATATAATTTATTTCAGTTCTCCTAGGCCTCTCTTGCTCTCCTCCCTCTTCTTGCCTCCAAAATTGAAAAATTGTTTTATTCACAATTTGCTTTTAGTTGCTCGTGCAATTCAAAGGGTGGGCTTATGAGGTTTTTTTTTCCCCGTTTCATAAAATTACAATAATTAATTGGGCTCAGAAGTGCAACCATGATGTGCGCAATAACACTCTACATAATATTCTGGACTGAAGCATATGCACTGTTTACAAATGCTTCTGTGTATGCATATATGAGTTCAATAATGTTATGTTTCCAATGCACTTACGATTGGATAACAGGTTGCAGTAATACATGCCTTTGTGGCATTTATTTGTTTAACATCCCCCTGCTAATCTGGAATAGTGAAGCCGGGTCTGGGTTGTGTTTAAACTCTGCAATGGAGCCTTTGGGCTGGCCACCAGAGGTCACTAGAGAATTCAGGTTAAAAGAGACGGGGAGGGGGGCAGACCAGATCTGCTGCATTCCTAAAGAAGAACAATTTTTTTTCCTTATGGGCTTACAAGATATTATTTCTGGATGTAGGTTAGTGAAGCTGCTGACCCAAGACACATCAGGGTAGAGAAGATTATGAGCAATAGGAATGGCCATTTGAAGTTTACTCCTCAAGGAAATGAAGTTTCCTTTCTAAAAAACAGACCTTAAGATGCAACTGGGGAAAACTTTGAACTGGATATTATTTTGTACGCTTTTTTTAAAAAAAAAATTTCTTCATTATTATTATTATCATCAACAACACTTATAACAATGGAGTATTTTTGGTCCTTCAAGAGATCATTTGGAATGTGTCCCATGAAAATTCATGCCACACACCCACACACCAAAAAAAAAATCAGTTAATTTCTGGTATACCAACATTTTGGTGTTTGCAATGCCATTTTAATCATCAGCCACTAAGAATAACATTACCTGAACAATAAGTTGGATATTTAAATAATATTTAAATTAATGAACCATTTTATTCACATAGAACTCCTTGTGCTAATATTAGAGAACCAAATTTGTCATTGTTCACATGACTGAGAATTTGGAGAGATTAATAATTGTTGTTGGGAAAATTGCACTACTCATAAATGGAAAATTATTCCTCAGAATTAAACAATAGGACATTGGTAAATTCCTGTTTATATAATGGCTGAAAAGAAATGCCAGAAGCTATTTCGAATATATAATATTCTAGTATACATATGTACACTAGAGTATTACATATTAAATATTATATATTAAAGAAAAAAGGAGCACTACTTCATATTCTTTGCCTCCTATCTTTCAGTTTAGTGTTGCCTTCCTCCCTCTGTAAACACACACAAGGAAATTGTTTCAGTGAAGTCATTTTAAATGTTAAGATGACTTGATTTTCATCTGGATAGCTTCTTGAATTCAGTAGTTTGTGTCTATAGAAAATATATGCCAAATTCAACTACTTGGTAATTAAGTTTTCACTGGAGAGCTGCCTAAATGAATACCGTACTTGTTTTAAGAATACATGTTACATTGCGCTGAGTTATAGAGTTCACATAATCTTTGTTCTTGTTGCTAAGAATACACTGAACTATTCTGTGTTCAAAGAGAGACAAGTTTGAATTACTATGCAAAACTACTTAAGTTTGTTAGCTGTTGATGATCTCAGTGTTTTATCAATCATAAATATAAAGCTTTATTCTTTAGGAGACAGTTTAGCTTTCATTTATCTGTATATTTCAGACGAACCACATTTACCCCACTGCATGATATTTTCTCACTAGCAATTTTAATTACAGTTATAAAAAATGAAAATGAAAATTATGTCTAATGTTTATTTTCTCATTTGATACCCACTCATCCAACAACAAAAACAAACGTACCAACAAAGATTATGTTTTTATGATTAAAACAAATTGACTGTTGCTTTGTTTCTTTATTTGCAGCTGAAAAAAGAAGAAAAAGATATTTATGATCCAAATCTCCACTACCCATTTTTTCTTGTTTTAACCAAAGAAGGATAGAATATGGGAAGACAATATTTTTATTACAAAATAGAATGTATTTATGTAATGATTTCATGGGAAAGGTAAACTCTGAGCAATGTAGAGTTGATCACTCTAAAACTATGGGTCCATTGCATTAAAAAGAGAGCTGAAAGTTTCAAGAGCTCTATTTCCCTTCCTTTGTGACTGTCATTTCGCACATGATTTCTTCATTGTGACAAAAATGGGGTTTTTTTTTCTGTTGTATCTGGAAAAATGTGTTTGACCAACTGCAAAATGCTAAAGGATGTATTGTTCAAGTAAGTGAAAAAAACAGATACTGGTATCTATCCAACATTTGAGACCATATCATATGGTATTCTAGGAAGATTTCATCTTATTTTTACCATTACCCCTTAGGCTATTTTTTTAAATTTACTTTTTGGGTTTTCTTTTCAGAGTGAAATTTTTCAAACTCAGTTTATGATTTTTTTTTACAACAGGATTTGGGATTTTGGAGTTTTATTGTTGAGTTTTTATTTGGGGGGGTGTTTGTCCTCTCAGTAGATGTCTCAGAAATTATTGCTTCAAACTAAAGCTTCATAAACTGACCATTTGTCCTCTGGACACAATGGGTTGGCCAGCCCTCTGCTCCTCCTCTCCAATTATGTGTGATTAGTCTCAGTGTGTTGTGTCAAGAAGGGGGAGTGTGCTGAGTACTTATTATCTGTTTAGGTACAAGAAGAGTGCTCTGACTATGAATGAAAAGTGAGTCTTTATCAGTCCTGAAATCTAACTGCAACTGTTTCCTATACTTGCTATTAAAAAATAGGTCCTTGTTGGAGAAATGTTGGGTGCTGTAGCAATTGTGGTCTTTCCTTTGCTCCCTCACTCCTCCAAAATATCACCTAACATTGGCCATAGCCCACATTATTTCATTAACATTTTTGTCCCAGAAGCAATACATAACTTTCAAAGCCTAAGACAAAAACTATTTGGATTTGTTTTCTTGCTGGTTTAAAAAACACTTTTTTGGCATTCTAAGAAGTTTATCATCTCATTTTTAAAAAACCGTTTTTAGAAGTATCTGGGGAAAAAAAATCAAATGGTATTATACTTCATGCTGTGCTTGATTGCAAGGTATATGAAAATAAAATAATTACCCCTGAATTGTTGCTTCTCTTCTCTGGTTTAATAAGTTGCACACAAACTCCCATGCCCTTCCATCTTTCCCTCAAATGCATTTCTTTACCACCAGTTTACATGTCCTTGTATTCCACACTTTTTTAATGCTCCATTAGAGCACCTATATGGATCACAGAAGGCATAGGTCAAATTGCAGTTAGATCATACATTTCTTTCTCACAAAAACCTGAATTGCAATGCCAAGTGATGGGCTAACATCACAATAACAGCAATTTATTCCTCTTTTGATAAAACAGCAGTCTATTCTCAGTGTTGGATAAAGACCAGGGCAATGCAAACCAGCCATTTATCCTAGTATTTCAGTAGTAGATCTCCTTTTATGGATTGTATGGATTTCACATTGAGACGCTTACTGCATGGAATTTCTGCTCAGAAATGGCAAGAATTTAGAGATTAATGGGTTTATCTTCATGGTGTGTCTCATAGGTACGCATGCTATATATATGTAGTAAAAAATTAGTATAGAAAAGGCACAAACAGCACCCATATGTATGAACCTTCACATATCATTACAAAAGTATTCAAGAACATGACAAATAGATATATTTGCTAACTTTTATATAACGACCCTGGAAATTATTGTTTCACTCTTTTTCCCTCTCTGAGTAGATAACAAGTATATCAAAATGAACAACTAATTATTATTGTTTGTTTCTTTCCCCCATCTGTCATGTCAGTACAAGCTAGTGTCTCAAATGCAGGCTATTATCCCGTAAGGGTTTAATTGAAGGGGTCTTAAGAACACGATCCTGCAAACATTTATGCATTGAGGCTGAATGGTGAAACTAAATTACTCATGCATATAATTGATGAAAGGACCAGAGGCCCTAGATTGTAGCATTGGCTGCTAAATATCATTGTATAAAATTCTCTGGGTTTTCCCCCCTTATTTTCTGGAAAAAAATAAAGTTGCTTTGTGGTGGGATAGTACTTCTTAAATTATCATCATCTCTATATTGCTTTAATGAAGCACGCATCCAGTTCTTTGAATGTTGCTTCTGCTTCTCCAAATATTGTTATAAAATTAAAGGCCTGTTTCACATTTTAAAAAAATTAAAGATTATTAACAGTGATTGTAAACATAAATTGACTTGAACAAAATTTAAGAAACCTTCAGTTAAACATATTCAATGTGATGGGTATGTATGCTGGGTTTTGTATGAATGGAAGTTAAACTTAATAAGTCCCTTAAAGCAGTGGTGAGATTCAAATATGTGAACAGCCGGTTCTCTCTGTGGATGCTGCTTCTGGAAGTCCATTCTGGGCCTGGGCAACAAAAAATTAGCTACCGGTTCTGCCGAAGTGGTGCGAACTGGCTGAATCCCCACCACTGCCTTAAAGTTACAAACACTGCAGATATCAGTCATCAACAATCAGTGGAAACAATACATTGGTGAAACTTTTCTTATGGGCTTGTAAGCTGCTCCTGAAGGGGCTTTTTTCTACTGAACGATAGTTTCTGAGCCTCCTCTTGATAGAAGCTGCAGGAGGCAAATTCTGATTTCAGTAACAACATAATGGGCATATGATAGACATATTTAAGTTGTGTTTTTTTTTAAAAAAACAATTTTCTAAAACATGGTTTCTAAAAGTTTGCAAAGTGATCTTTCCAAGATTAAAGATGAGGAGAACGCGATTTTTTTCAAAGAAGGAGAGAGATTAGTAAAAGAGGCATTAAAGATTATGTTGGGCAGTGTTATAAATATTAGATGCAGTAATAAGGTTTATTTTGTTTTCTATTGCCACGCACATACTGTGATAAAATAAGAATGATTGTTTTCCTTTAATTTCAGAATATTTGACTTGTACCCTGCACATTTAGTATTCCTTTGATTTTTTTTTCCTTGCAGGGTTACATAAATTAAATGGGTATTCTGCCCCAATTGGTGCACTAAGGACAATATGTCACATCTTCAGCCAAAGAATCCGCATAATCTAAAGCAATACTTGTGCAGAGACTAATGGAGGGCAAGGTCAAGTTCCAGTGAAATCAATTCAGACCAAGGCAGGAGAGAAGGAAGCAGACAAAAGGCAAAGGCAAGATGAGGTTGGTTGGAGAAAAAGAAGAGCCAGTAGAGCAAGATAGGATCAAAAGCACAAAGATGGCAGAAAGTCTCTGGTTATTCATCCCTAAGGACTGAATGCAACATGCTCTTACAAGTGTGAGTGCTTGTAACATTCTCACCCTTGTCAATCAAGAGTTTAGGAAAGAAATATGAACATTCTCCAGCAGTGTTGTTCCATTCCTCAGCTGAGGAAAATATTTCCCATTCCAAAAAAGAAATCACATATGCAAATGAGCCATGCCTTACGCTCTTGTACAAATGCCATTTTCACCAAAAACAACAACAGCAAAAACCCCTAGATGTATCTGTGTGTAACTCCATTATCTCCCAACCTCTGGAGTTGATCCAGAAATATTTATTTTTACCCAGCTTTATTATTTTTATAAATGATACAAAGGTAGTGAACATACAGTATCGAATAGTTCCGCCTCCTATTTTCCACACAACAACCCTATGAGGTGAGTTGATCTGTGTGAATGTGATTCATCCAAGGTCACCTAGCCAGCTTTCCTACCTTAGGCAGGATTAGAACTCACAGACCTCCTAGTGTCTGGATTGGTGCCTTAAGCACTAGGCCCAACTGGCTCTGACGGATCCTATGGTTGGTTTCCCATTGCTTCTACAAAGTCACTGAGCAAGAATGAAGAATGCTTCACTGCAAGAATGCACTACCCCCATCGTGCTCACAACAAAGGTCATCCAAAAGTAAACAAATGCCATTTCAATTCCATGCCCAGATGAAATTGTATTTAAAATTGTATTTAAATACAATTTTTAAATTGTATTTTAAAAAATAGGCTTGCTAAAAGCATACAGCTATTTGGATATGCAGAGTCATTGCATAAAGCATTATCTTTGATGGACTGGGGGGGGAAGGGATATGGGGAAAATCCAGGTTATTACAGAAACGTGAATTACCGGAGAGCCATAAATTAGTGTTTACAGAAAAGCATATTCTGTTCTATTCCAAAATCCATACAATACGCAGATAGTATTTTCCTTAGTGCAACAGAAGGTGCACAAATTTGTGGGTAAGATGTAATAAAAACCAAGAATATCTCCCATATAGATTTAATGACTTTAATATCAATGTTTTTTTTTACTTTTGGCCCCTCTTATTTTCTCTGCCATATGCAACATTTTCACTCCTCAAAAGTAATTGACAAATTGTTTTTATTTATTTCATTCATTTCATTTCTATAGTTGCCTATCTCAGTCAAGTGACTGGGCAGATTGTTGCTCTGCCATTATATTCCAAATCATTTTGTCCAATGGTAGAGCCAGTCTTGTGGAAAACAAGGTATTGCACAATCACACAAAGTAAACCCAAGGATATTTTTTCCTTGCACGCACGTCCAGATGCATAAGATCTGCTACGCAACACAATCCCACTGTGACATTTGTGAACTCTTTGCACACACAGTTTTTTGGGAAACAATTCAGCGTGTGTTATTTCTGCCAAAAATCCAAATACCTCATTAGTCTGTTGAAGCAACAATGACAAAGATATCTTTGGCACCTTAATACCTATATGATTTATTGGAGCTGTGCTTTCATAAGCTGCAGCCCATATTAACAAAAGCATGAAGTAACCTGGAAATTGTGCCGATAAGAGTTTGCTGAGGGAGACACAGCTTATCTACAAAAGCTCATGCCTCATAAGGAACCAACAAGTTGGTATCAAGATTGGTTTATATTATTTTAATGTGTATCCCATCTCTCTGTCCAGATAGAAGGCAGGATTGTTGATGGTCATCAAGTCCACTGCTCTACTCAGTACTGTTATTTTGCAAATACTTTCAACATATTTCATCCAACCTTCACTTCAACATTCCCAGGAATAAACAGCCCTCTGCCTTCCCACATCTATTCTGTCGGTGACAAATTTTTTACTGTTTCTCCTGTTGGTTTCCCATTGCTTCTAGACTTGCATTTTGTCATCAGCAAGCAAGCCTGCATCATTTTCTATGCAACAAATCTATAATGTCTCCATGTGTTCTTCTCTTCACCAGATTGAATATACCTCAAATTCCCATACTTATGTAGTTTTTGTTCTTTCTACTGATATCTCAAATAAGCATGGCTGTCAGGCAGGCCAGTGATGAAGTAGGTCAGTGGTGGCGAACCTATGGCACGGGTGCCAGAGGCGGCACTCGAGCCCTCTCTGTGGGCACACGTGCCGTTGCCCCAGCCTTGCCTCCCCCCATGACACCCTCCTCACCAGCAGCCCTCCTGGAGAAGAGTCGCCACCGAGCGTCACCCACACAGAGCAGTGCAGTCAAGGACATGGCAGCCAGGCAGCGTAGACAAGACTCTGCCCTCACGCCCCATCACGCAGAGTTGATGCTGCAATGCACAGGCAGAGGACGTGATGCCATGGCGCTGCTGGGCGATTTGCGGCGGGCCCTGGAGGCGATGAGTGGCCCTGCGGGCAGGTGGGTTGGGGATGGGGCAGGGGCGGGGCCAGTTTTTGGGCACTTGGTCTCTAAAAGGTTCGCCATCACTGAAGTAGGTGCATCTGATAGTCCAACCTTTTTTTAAAAAACAAACAAACCCCAAAACCTGTTCTCTGTGTTAACTGAACATGATCTCTTTTTAAAGATGCTTCTCATTAACACTCCTGGCTTGTCATATATTATTTTATCTCCAAATTCAACAACCGCCAAGTTTTCAAAAAATCTCTAATGTTTGAGCTATTTTCCCCAGGAATGAAACCCTCCATATTTTTAAAGAAGGAGGGTAAAAAAAACTTCTGGTGCTAAAATTTAATTCAACAGAATTGTTTTAACAGAAACAAACTACAGAGTGTGAGACAGCAATTGTGTTGGAATTTTTTTTAAAAAAATCCCCAAAGATGCTAACCAAACTAAGTGTTCTGCCCGTGGTCTTTGTGTTCTCTGACTTGGTAAATGGCTCTTAGCCTTCTCTCCCTCCCAGACCATCTGCATTTCATGTAGTTTTTAAATGATTAAACAGATCATGCTGTGACTTCCAAAATGTCAACAAGTCCATAAATCTAGAAAACAGGATTGTAATAAAATAAGTAATAGGAGATTCAGGAGTTAATAGAGGCTCTAATATGGGAGTGTATACAGTAGCTACATATTGGAAACAGTGCAAGTGAAGATGGCTTAGTATTGCAAACTGAGGAAGAAAATTGTTTTTAATTAGCACCTTCCTNCTGGCCTAGGGGTATTTTAAAGGGGTTTTAAATTAAATTTTTAGTAGAAGCGGCCAAATTTAAATAGTTATTTTTAATCTTTTTAAATTTTGTATTGTATTATATCATTGTTTTAAACTGGCTGTAAGCCGCCCTGAGTCCTCCGGGAGAAGGGCGGGGTATAAATTTAATAAAATCAAATCAAAATCAAATCAAATCATAAGCTGCAGCCCATATTAACAAAAGCATGAAGTAACCTGGAAATTGTGCAGATAAGAGTTTGCTGAGGGAGACACAGCTTATCTACAAAAGCTCATGCCTCATAAGGAACCAACAAGTTGGTATCAAGATTGGTTTATATTATTTTAATGTGTATCCCATCTCTCTGTCCAGATAGAAGGCAGGATTGTTGATGGTCATCAAGTCCACTGCTCTACTCAGTACTTTTATTTTGCAAATACTTTCAACATATTTCATCCAACCTTCACTTCAACATTCCCAGGAATAAACAGCCCTCTGCCTTCCCACATCTATTCTGTCGGTGACAAATTTTTTACTGTTTCTCCTGTTGGTTTCCCATTGCTTCTAGACTTGCATTTTGTCATCAGCAAGCCTGCATCATTTTCTATGCAACAAATCTATAATGTCTCCATGTGTTCTTCTCTTCACCAGATTGAATATACCTCAAATTCCCATACTTATGTAGTTTTTGTTCTTTCTACTGATATCTCACAATAAGCATGGCTGTCAGGCAGGCCAGTGATGAAGTAGGTCAGTGGTGGCGAACCTATGGCACGGGTGCCAGAGGCGGCACTCGAGCCCTCTCTGTGGGCACACGTGCCGTTGCCCCAGCCTTGCCTCCCCCCATGACACCCTCCTCACCAGCAGCCCTCCTGGAGAAGAGTCGCCACCGAGCGTCACCCACACAGAGCAGTGCAGTCAAGGACATGGCAGCCAGGCAGCGTAGACAAGACTCTGCCCTCACGCCCCATCACGCAGAGTTGATGCTGCAATGCACAGGCAGAGGACGTGGCTGCCATGGCGCTGCTGGGCGATTTGCGGCGGGCCCTGGAGGCGATGAGTGGCCCTGCGGGCAGGTGGGTTGGGGATGGGGCAGGGGCGGGGCCAGTTTTTGGGCACTTGGTCTCTAAAAGGTTCGCCATCACTGAAGTAGGTGCATCTGATAGTCCAACCTTTTTTTAAAAAACAAACAAACCCCAAAACCTGTTCTCTGTGTTAACTGAACATGATCTCTTTTTAAAGATGCTTCTCATTAACACTCCTGGCTTGTCATATATTATTTTATCTCCAAATTCAACAACCGCCAAGTTTTCAAAAAATCTCTAATGTTTGAGCTATTTTCCCCAGGAATGAAACCCTCCATATTTTTAAAGAAGGAGGGTAAAAAAACTTCTGGTGCTAAAATTTAATTCAACAGAATTGTTTTTATCAGAAACAAACTACAGAGTGTGAGACAGCAATTGTGTTGGAATTTTTTTAAAAAAAATCCCCAAAGATGCTAACCAAACTAAGTGTTCTGCCCATGGTCTTTGTGTTCTCTGACTTGGTAAATGGCTCTTAGCCTTCTCTCCCTCCCAGACCATCTGCATTTCATGTAGTTTTTAAATGATTAAACAGATCAAGCTGTGACTTCCAAAATGTCAACAAGTCCATAAATCTAGAAAACAGGATTGTAATAAAATAAGTAATAGGAGATTCAGGAGTTAATAGAGGCTCTAATATGGGAGTGTATACAGTAGCTACATATTGGAAACAGTGCAAGTGAAGATGGCTTAGTATTGCAAACTGAGGAAGAAAATTGTTTTTAATTAGCACCTTCCTAAGAACTGCTGATTAATACTGTTTGGTTTGGTGAAAAGCTTTCAGCTGAGTAATTTGTACAGTCATTACAACAGTTTTGTTAGAGAAGGGACTCCTGTTGTTAAACACAAACAGCAGATGATAATGGTGGAAGATGAGTTTGTCATGTAACAATTCACCTTATTGGTGAAAAAGAAAAGCTTTACATAAAATCTAATACAGTAGTAGGTATCAGCAGAAATCGCATATAGTATACATTGGAAAGAAATGTTATATGGTTTATAAAATTATACACACCTTTTAAAGGCATTGGGCATTTAAGCTGGTTGGTAAGTAGGCTTGTTGTTAATATTGTTCTCCTTGGAAATCTGTGCTGGTTATTTAGCCTGTAAAATTATGTTCCATGTGTGAATAAAGTGCTGCATTTAAATCCAAGATAATCTTCCAGGATGTGCATTTTTTTCTGAGAGGCATTATTACTTATTTTTGGCTACCCTGGTGGATAGATGCTTTTTTTATCCATTGGAGAATTACTAGTCAAAATCTTTACTCCCAACTTGTCTAATAAGGTAACGTGCAGATTTCATTTCCATCCAATTAGATGTTAGGTACGATATACAGTAAACAGGAGAACTTAAAAAAGAAAGAAATGTGATTAACAATGGAGGAATATGTATATTATATTGTTATGCTATCCAAGGAATTGCTTGACTGGGGGTGCCATAATAGAGCATGAGAGGGTTTCTCCCTCCCTCCCTTCCTCCCTCCCCCCGCCCTTTTCAACAGGCCTTTGGGGTAATAACAAGGGTTGAGGCTCACGACAGTGCCAAATAAGCTTTAGACAGCATAATAGTCTGCAAAGAAAAGCCATAGAGCACTAATGCGAAAGAAGAGCTGTCCACCACATGCAGCAAAAATCACCAAAGGTCATTTTATGGTAGCAATTGTGACACAAAATTGGTGGTCATGCTACATGTCTAATACTCAGCGCAGCTTTATAAATGATGGGCCCCTAGCGATGGCTGTCATTAAGTGCTTTCATCATAATAAACTTTAAACTGTTGGCTTTATGAATCACCAGCCAGTTTCAGCTGTTCGGTGGATGGCGCTTGCAGGGCCTTAAGTGTGACAAGACCTATTAGGAACTGCAACCATGCTTCAAGCACACTTGGCTTTCCCACTCCTGGGGTGATTGCAGCCTATTAAAAGGCATCTGGGAAGATTTTCCTGTAGCAATCTCTGATCAAGAGCTTTTTTGGGCTTTGACCTGCATTTCCTTCAAGACTTTCTCCAAGGAGTTTCATAAGAGCAAAAACTCCAGAGGATTTATAGCCACTTCTGATTAATACCTTTTCAGGGTGTTTTTCTCCCCTCCTTTTGCAACGCTCCCACTGCTACATGGAGAAAAGCTTTCATTGTTCCTAAGGTGCTTATTTGTGACCTTTTCTCGGCTTTTCTTATTCCTTCTAACATGTTCTCAGCAAATCTTTGGTTTGTAACCAAGACAGTTGTTGAATTGTTACAGCTTTAGACAGAAAATGTCTTTCAGATCTGCATATATGAAGGAACATGTGTGCACAAACACACATATACACAGAGCTAATATTAGCAATCTTAAATCTATAGTGGAAGCTTTTAATTCAGGATACTTTCCTATTATTCTTAGTGGCAATTCAAGATTAAATTTTACCTACGGCTTATTCACATGACTTTTTTTCCCATGCGAATCTGCCATATATTGATAGAATATTCACCAATCCAATTCTAGCATGGTGTTTCGTTTGTTTTTAACTACCATCAGCAAGACCTCTTCAAATTCTGTCTTCTGAGGTTTGCTTTTTTTTTTTTAATTCAAGATGCCTGGCATTTCACCTGGAAATATAATTCTCTAAAGTAATACTTCTCAACCTTAGCAAATTTAAGATGTTTGGACTTTAACTCAGCCAGAGACACATTTTAAAATTGCCAAGATTGAGAAATACTGCTATAAAGCCTAGAGTAGGCAAGAATCATGCCTCTTTGAGAAATGTCTCTTCCCTGTTTGAAGACTTGATCCTTCTCAGCAGAACAGAGAAGGTAGAGATGATAAAGAAACAACAATTGGTGCCCAATTGCCACCATGAACTAATCTAACAAATTCTTTACATGAATGGTAATCCTTTGAATTCAATTTTAAACAGAAGTCAAACTTTATCAAAACACACAATTGCCCAATTGCCACCATGGAGTAATCTAACAAATCATCCAAAACACCCACTTCGATGAAAAGTCTACCCAGAAGTCCAGAAACACTTGCTATGTTAAATGGCAACTGATAGCTGAATTTGTACATTGTATTATAAAATCCAGAGTTTAAAGACCAACCCAATTTTCTGCCAGACTACCCTGGCTTTCTTCCCTTTATGTCATGGGTGTCCAAACTTTTGGCTTGCTTGGACAGCATTGAGTGAAGAGGAATTGTCTTGGAGCACATGTAAAATACATACAGTAGTCCTTGACTTACAACTTCAATTGAGCCCAACGTTTCTGTTGCTAAGTGAGACTTTTGTTAAGTCAGTTTTGCCCATTTTACAACCTTTCTTGCCACAGTTGTTAAGTGAATCACTGCAGGTGGTAAGTTAGTATGGTTGTTAAGTGAATCTGGCTTCCACATTGACTTTGCTTGTCAGAAGGTTGCAAAGGGGGAATCACATGAGCCTGGGACATGGCAACCATCATAAATATGAGTCAGTTGCCAAGCGTCTGAATTTTGATCACGTGATCATGGGGATGCTGAAATGGTTGTAAGTGTGAAAAATGATCATAGGTTACTCTTTTTAATGCTGTTGTAACATCAAACAGTTACTAAATGAACTGTTGTAAGTCAAGGACTACCTGTAGTTAATGTATATGTTAATGTCAAAACCTTGCAATCTTTTGGGGCTGCATTACTAGCTGTCCCTGGGCTGTGAGTTGGACACTCCTGCTTTTTTTATTGTTTCATACTTTTACATTTTAATAATATATGGTTTGTAGACCACTTTGGGAAGAACTTCATTGTCAAAGGACACAGAAATCCTTATGCATGTTCCTAGTGTATGCCAAACTCACGAGAATGAAACAAAAGATACGGCCAAGAGGAGTTGAATGCTATGGTGCATTTCACAATGGCAAGGCACCATTTTCTAAAAATAAAGGTTCTAATTCACTACTATGAACTGCAAAAACTGATAATGTTGTTTTCCGTTACATTTTTAAATTCCTGTTTAAAGCCATTTAGCCAGTCTTGTGGCAACCCAGACAATTCGTTAATTATATATCTCAAGAAGATGACCTTGATCTCTCCTGATGTTATTGCCCATGAATTTCACAATTAACAACCCCAAGTATTGATATTACAAGATAATGATCTCATTCTATCTACCGCCAGCATTCATCGGTTTCAAAAACAGCCACATGTATTTTCATCAAACTCTTTGGCATCTTTTTGCCTTAGCTAAAACAGAATAACAGAGTTGGAAAGGATCTTGGAGGTCTTCTAGTCCAGCCCCCTACTCAAGCAGAAAGCCCTATATACCATTTCAGACAAATGGCTGTCCATTCTCTTCTTAAAAACCTCCAGTGTTGGAGCACCCTCAACTTCATAAGGCAAGTAGCTCCACTGATTAATTGTTCTAACTGTCAGGAAATTTCTCCTTAGTTCTTGGTTGGTTCTCTCTTTGATTTGTTCTCCAGTGCTTCATTCTTTTTCTCCCCAAAAATGACACATCGTTCAACTATCCAACACTCTGACACCAACACAAGATGGAGAAATCAGAGCCATATGATACTTTTTCTCTTTCTCCTGCAATTTAAAAGCTCCCATAAAACTTATATAGTTTCAACCAGAATCACATAGTTTATAAAAAAGACATGCATACAGATCAGTTGACTATGAATATGCAGCTTTTCAAAGTTGACATATTTTCAGGTCTTTTAAGCTAGCAATATTAGTTCCTTTCTATTCATTGCTGTGTAGCAGTTCTAGCCTTTTTTAAGCCCCTCCCCCCAGCCAATGGATGGGGAGTACTCACTTCTTCCCCAGCACAAGTTCCTTTTTCCCTTTCCAGCTGGTTCAGGTGCTAGTGTTGTAATGTTAAAAGCTTTAAGTGTGTAAAAACCTGCCTAATACTCCTATTAGTGACTCTTCTAATCCATTCAGTGTAATAGCAGAAGTTTTAGATGAATGTCTCAGAGGTAGACCATTAAAATAAATTGCCCAACCTTTGGGAGATTAGAATTAGTCTCCAACCTGAAGCACCTTGGGGAAGCTGGGTGTGGAGCCAACTTTTGAAAGCCAAAATTCCTATCAAAAGCAGCATTGGTCTTCCCAGTTGTACTAAGGAAGATACAATAGCGGTAATCATTCATTTGACTTCTAACTGTAGATTTGTTTTCTCTAGGAAGCAAACATGCAAAGGGGAAGGAGAGAATTAATCATGGCAGTAGGATTCCTGATTTGAAATTCATTTGATTTTGAAGCACAACAAGGCAGGAGGAGTGAGCCCAAGTAAATAGTAAACAAAGTACATCAAAGTCAGAGAAAGCAATGAGGAGCATTTTAATTAACCATAATAATGCTTAGGATGTTCACAACATAGCACCTTTTCATGTTCAAAGAACTCTGTAAACTAACTAATTAATGCCTGCAATGGTCTTATGAGATAAGTAATTATGGCCTTCATTCCCTTTTTTTCTTCTTCCTTTTTGTGAAACAATGAGGTACAAGGATAAATGGCATGGCCAAGGCCACTGGAGTAGATGACAATACTGAAAATACTGTACAAATCTTTCCCAAACCTTGTTAAATATTAGAAAGACTTATCAGCCTACATATAAGATAAGTGCTCTAGCTTGATGACAAGGATGGAGATAAAGGCAGTCAAGGACTAGATCAATAGATTTGCCCTATGTTTAGCAAGGGACATTTGACATATATCTTTGTACATATTCAGCTGCTTTCAAGAAAGCTAGATCATTTGTCTGTTTAACTTGGTGTCAAAACTAAATCATTTGTCTGTTCAGCCTCTTTTTACAATCACTGCCTGTAGTATTTCCTATCACCTGCTAACTGAATGTTAGACGGGAAACAAGGACATGAATGTACAGTATGTCCCTCTACATGCAGAACCTTGGTTTTGTTCCTGACTTATGGATAGCTTCCTATTTTCCACATGGTCTCCCATATGTGGTGCCTGACTGCCCTCAAACTTACTTAACATTGTCATCAACAAGCAAAGCTGCACTAGATGTCATTGCTGCACAGACAGAGACCACAGGTTGCTAATATTTCAGGTACTTGAGATTGGGATTCCTCACCTGAAGGGAGGACAAGAAGCAATGGGTGGAAACTAATCAAGGAAAGAAGCAACCTAGAACTAAGGAGAAGTTTCCTGACAGAACAGTTAATCAGTGGAACAACTTGCCTCCAGAAGGTGTGGGTACTCCAACACTGAAGCTTTTTCAGAAGAGACTGGATAGCCATTTATCTGAAATAATATAGAGTTTCTGGCTTGAGCAGGGGGTTGGACCAGAAGACCTCCAAGGTCCCTTCCAACTCTGTTATTCTATTAATTATTTGGATTGGGATATGTTTTTTGAGGCTACCAGTTTCTCATTGTTTATCTATGGTTTGATCGATACAAAAGGAGTGAGGTTTTTCATAAGCATGTGGATAAATCTTATCAGATTAGAATTGCTTCAATTAAATTTCCTGTGAAAGACACACATGTAGAAGCAACTGAAAAGCTGGCACTCTCAAAAACCCAGTCCTCAGGTCTTGTGTGTACACCCCAGGGAGGGCACATACAGGTATATCAGCTTCTCTAGATGTCTATCAGTTCTTATCCAATACACTGCTAATTGCACGCGCACTCTGGTACTTGAAGTCCACTGCAGTTGGGGCCAACACTGGATGAATTGCCAATTCTTTGAGCTAGACAAGAATCAAAAAAATGTCTCATCTGCTTTCTCTTAATAATTTCAATGGCCTATAAACATTCCAGTTGTGATCAGTAAAGCTGTGTTTTTCTTTATCTATTCCTAATTTTACAGGAATTGAGACTTACTGTTTTCTCCATTCCAGTTTTGACTCCTCCAATCTTCTGTTTCCCCCTCCCACTCAGGGCAAGTTTTCCTCTCACCACAGAACCTGGCAGGCAATGTACCAACATGGATAACAGCTCAGGTTTCCCCAGGGGAAGATTTAGCCCTCCTGCAGGCAGCCTTTTTTCCATCTCATCAACCTTTAATAGTGTTCTTTGTTTTTACCCCATGGGAGGAAAATAATCCCCACATCCTTTCCACACCTGGGCTGAGAACAGCAAACTTCCACCTCCAATCTGACACCTTGAAAAAGGACCAATTTGCTGACATATTTTCCCCCTGCAAGGGCTAAAGCCTATGTGAATGGGCCTAAAGCCAGTAGCCTTAATTAGTTTGCAAGTTATCAGGCACAAAGCCCACCTGTTGAAGAATGCAAAACAAATGTGCTCCTTGGTGAACTGAACAACACAAGCTTTACTGACAGTTGTCAGTCACATACAGAAGACACATTTGATAGACATCCAGAGTTGACAGGATGCTACTGAAGTGGTAGAATACTGGACTTAGTCCAACAATGTTGGAACCAGTTCAGAGGAGGGAATCTATAAAGTAAAAGCTATTATGGTCTATGAACCATAGTATCTGTTGAGCAGAATGAAAGATACCCTATAAGATCTTGTTTATTTATAATTCAACTGAAGCCCATCCCCTTGCAAAATGATAATTATGTCCACTTATAGAAATTTTAGAGGACTTCATAATAATTGTTGAGAATACTATATAAGAAGAGCTGGCTTATCAGGTAAATAAGTTTCCAGTCCATATTTTTTCCACCATTAAAAGAAGGTAATCAGTTCATCATTGCCTATACTATGCTGCCTCTTTTCTTCTCCTCACCCCAAAATCTTGCCCAGGATATCACAAAGCTGTTTATCTCCTAGTATAAACTCAGTCTCAAACTAAACAAAATGACCTTTCTGGTGATGCTTTAGGACACAGTGTCAAACTCGCCATGTCACGTGATGTGTCGTGATGCATCACAACTTTTTTTTTGCATTGCCAGAGCTGGGGTGGGCGCGGCCTCCCTATGATGCAATCAGCCCACAGGCCGGCAGTTTGACACCCATGCTTTAGGACATGAGGAAACAGAACAATTTTCACTCAGAAACTTGACTGAAGTGTATCTGCTAGACTGACACTACTTGAGACCATCATTATTGTGGTGAAAAAGACCATGATTGGGATCTACCCCAAAACTTTTTGAGAAGACAACTTGAAGGGCTTGAAAAAGGCCAGTGCTACTAATATTGCTCAATTGTTTCAAAAGTCATAAAAATGTAAAATACTATCCATTTGATAATGAAACTAACACACAATAATTCAGTGGCTGATCTACAGGATTAAAATGTTTGTGGGTAGTTCTTTTAGGCATAACTATCCTACTTCTTTAGCAATATATGGCTGTGAGAGCTGGACCATAAAGAAGGCTGAGCACCAAAGAATTGATGCTTTCAAATTGTGGTATTGGAGAAGATTTTTGAGATTCCCTTGGACTGCCAGGTGATCAAATAAGTCCAATCCTAAAGAAAGTCAGCCCTGACTATTCTTTGTAAGGATAGAAACTGAAGCTGAAGCTCAAATGCTTTGGCCACCTAATGAAAAGAGAGGGCTCATTGGAAAAAAAACCCTGATGCTGGGAAAGACTGAAGGCAAAAGGAGAAGGGGACAGAAGAGGATGAGATGGTTAAATACTGTCATCGCTGCAATGAATTTTGGCCAAACTCTGGGAGACAGTGGAATACAGGAGTGCTGGTATCCTATGGTCCATGGAATCATAAAGAACCAGACATGACTGAACAACAAAATCCTACCTTAAACTGCTTTATGAATAATTTAATTTTGTATCTATCAGCAAAGATCTAAATCTGGATTCAGAACCCTCAGCTTTTTTTTTCCAAATTGCAACCATAAGGATTTTTTTGTCAGAAACCATGACCTTAATGCAGTATATATGTCATCTAACAGATCAGTACCAATGAGAAGATGTCTTAACAAGTTTCCATAGTCTCTGAATACTTTAACAAGACAAAGAAGTTTAGGCTACAAATGTTTTCCTGTTACTTTCCACAATGATCTCTCTCGTGAATTAAGATAACATGAGTTTTGCAACAAGCTCTGTCTTCTGATGGATAGTGTACAGTTATCACTGGTTAACTCTGACACATTATTCTGCTTCAGTGCTAGTTCCTCAGCAACAATGTAAGACATTCTATTGACCAGCTTTACATAGTTATTAAAAAAGTAAATGTCGTGAGCCCTTTCCAACTTGGGTTCCAATTCTAAACACAAATGGGATTTACCTTTGAATAATAAACAATAAAATTGCTTCTAAATTTTCCTGACATTTTGGGCACTACATAGGATCTCTCAGTCAACAATAAGGATGATTACAAACATAACCAATATTCACATTATCATTATTAAATCCCATTTACTGCTATGGAAATTAAATCAAAATCAATACTGAGGTTTTGCAGGCATCAGAATTTGCTTTCTTTACTACAGCAGCATACTCCCTAATATAAGGAAGCTTGCTAATGTGAAATAATTTTCACATTGTTACTTTTTAAAAAAAAAGAATCCTCCTTATTTAAAGAAGAGTTTAAAGGGTTTAAATTGGCAGCAGCCAGAGACTGTTAATTTATTACAAATGCTGTACATTACATTTGAAATGGGAATTGCCTATGGTGAGCTTGGAAACTTTTTAATGCACTTGTGTACTATCTGTCTAGAAGAAACAATTGCAGTGACAGGCTATCCTTCATAATCCCCCTCTTCAAACTTGTGCTCACAAAAGACTTTAAATAGTGAAGATGTTGTGTGGGAGGAGAAACATTTTCCAAACAAGTAATTTCTCCAGTCCCAGCCCAGGTAACAAAGGGCCCTCTGGAATTTTCTGTAGGCCTTACCAGAGCTGGCCTCTGGGCCTTAAGGCCACCTGCTGCTTAAGCCATCGGTCAATAGATTAACTGCAGCTATTACCGAGTGCTTAGAAAAAGCAGGTTATGTGGCAGAGCAAACAAAATCAACCTGCATTTAACACATGTTAATTCAAAAATTTAATAAATGAGAGTGGGTTGCTGAAGGGGAAGGAATGTTGAGAAGAGCAAAGAAAAAAGAGAAAGAAACAGGAATGTTGTCCTTATGCTACACTTTTAGGAGCAAACAGCAGATTGTAGACAAATTATCTTCATGGCACTGAGGCAAAATAATTTTTTGCCTCTTTCTTCTCTTGCCTTCACAATAATTCTTTTGCACTTTCACCATTCCCTCCTTCATTTTTGGTTGTTCCTTGAATGCAGAAATGTTGAACTGCGTTCAACTGAGAGATCATGTGAATAGAAAATCACTATAAACTGCTTTCACAAATTATTGCAAGCACACATATAAACCTAAGGCTGAAAATTGTTCTTATTATTTGACCAGACAAAAGGAGTTTCGTCTAGCATTTTTTTTTAAAAAGAAAAACATCTCTTCTCACCTACTATGGTTGGAAGAATTTTTAAAAATTTTCATCGATGTCACTGAGGACATGGATTTACCACAATATCTCCCACTGATTTCTCTTAAGGAAAGATCCTGAGCGTCTTTAAGGATATTATCAGGTTGGACACAAAAAATAGGCAGATATTACACACACTGCAATTCTGTTGGGCCAGGAGTAGAAACACACACCTCTATTCCCACAAATCAAAGACACAACTGGGAGCAAATCAATTAGGAGCCCTGGCAATGATGTGCTATCTTCAACAAGCACAGGAGAAGAATTATAGGAAAAGCTATTGCCTTCATGTCTGGCTTGTAGACTTTGGAGAAGCATCTCATTGGTCATGGGTGGAGTGGGGAAAGAAACAGGTTAGATTCTATAGAGATTTTCTTAAACAATTTCAGGAAAAAAGAGCAGAAAAAAAGTATTCTTACATAAACACATTTTTAACACCAACATCCATCTCCCTCTCCCTCTCCCTCTCCCTCTCCCTCTCCCCCCCCCCTCTCTCTCTCTCTCTCTCATCCAAATATATCCAAGAATGGTGAATTTATATACCAGTTTAATTTGAAATCTTTTTCAATTTTAATACTGAATGCATAAATAGAAACCAAAGGAAAAAAGATATATGTTTATAGATTGTCAACCTAGAATGAATATGCATAACGGAAAACTCAGTCTTCACAAATTTGTAAAAAGGTAGTAAGAATGAGCGATAAGGCAAGAAATTCTAGGCTTAGCAGCCCTGGCATTTTATTCACCCACAATTACTTCAGCTTTGAGAGAATATATATCTTCTGAGCAATTGTACAATTCCTTTCCCTAATTACCTACGTGTGCAGAGAGAAAGACAGAGATTCCTATCTCAGAATAACACTTGATACATTGGGTTGGTAGATTGTGACCCACAAATATTAACATTATATTATTTTAAAAGAAAAAGACTCTATTATAATTCATATATTCCCTTAGTTATTTTTTTAAGTTTCCTTGCAAAGTAATTATTTTGAGCATATTATACTTATACATCTACACATGTTCATGGCCTATTTTCAGGCTTTTTATGATGTTTTAAACCAGAATTCTTGAATCTGTATCTGAAAGGTTATTTGTTCCTATATGAGGCTGTGTACTTATTGACATTTTCAGAAGAGGCCCACTTCTACATTCCAGGATTACTTGAGATTGTTAGATAACACACATGACAGCCTGGATTGTGGACCCTACAGCTTGGAACTGTCCTCTTCCCTTTCTTTCTTCTGATGGAATATCTTTATTTTCAAACTTTTCAAGAGGATGAAGGTCTTTATTTTTGCCTCCAAGACATTTATTGTCATTTCATTGAGGCATGTGTTTTCACACACACACACACACACACACACACACACACACACACACACACACTCATCATGTCTTTGGGCTAAATAGCAAAACATAATTTCCCAATCCAAGATCTTTTTCTGACAGAATTGAAAGAATTGCAAGCAAAGGGAATATGACTTAAAAAGTCAACCACTGGGAGCTGCTGGTTTGGTTTAAAATACACAAAAATGCTGAAATTCAAATTAAATATTTAGATGGTCATTTCTAAATTATGCGATGAATCAGATTTACAAGAGCAAGCATTGAATACCTCATTAAGATTTTGTTTCAGCTTTGTTCCATTAGCAAAATTGTCTTTCACATGAACATAACACATGTAAGAATCAAAGGAACAGCAATATTGATTTCTTTAATATTTATTATTGGGGCCAAATATGACACAGGCTTTTGTCACAACAAGCAAGTGGTTATGAGGTGATAAAAGCCATTATGTGTTACCTAGGAAATGTCCATGGGTGAAAACATTGAGAAAATTCAATATGTATAACTCAACCTCTCGTCTATTGTCAGATCCTCATCAAGTGCCAACATGAAACCAGCTTGGCACTTGCCTACCTTGGGCTGGAACAGCATTCCAGGGGTATAGCTGAGTAGGTCAGTTTCCTAATTCTACATAATATTCTACACACACACACACACACACACACACAGCCACACACACAGCCACACACACAGCAAGAGAGAGAGAATTAATATTGTTTCAATAGGGTATATAAATATAAAATAGGGTATATGTATATAAAAATATTTCATTATGTAGTTTCTTTGTTGTTGTTAGATGACAGATGTAGATTGGCACAGAAGATAGAAACTGAAATAAATGTGTGTTACAAGTAATCTACATCACTATAGTACACTTCACAAAGACATTGCCAAGCCATTTTGCTGGGCTCCCCTATGGTTTTTGACACAGTAGGGCAGCATTTAGCTTTATATAAACACAGATAAGATAAATGGCTTATTGTCGCGCAGTAGGTATTGCTACTCTATCAGCCACCCTCATGAAGCCTGAGCTGATAGCTGCAGCAAGATACTTTAATGCCACTGATACTTCCCATTTCTTCTTTTTTTTTTCCCTCCCTTTTTTAGAAAGAGCGTTTGCTCTGGACTCACAAGATGGGTCGAAGCAACCATGCTGGTACCTTTATTTCTTACCTTTTATCTAGGATCTGCACAGAGAAGATGGCGCTGGCTAAGAAGCTGTCTTGTCTATTTTTCCTGCCTGATTTATTTATTTAACATAAAAACAGAAATAGTATTTATAGTTCCAAACTTTTCATCCCTCACTTGGATTCCTGTTCTGTTGGGGAAAAAAATCATTAAAGAAGCAACAGCTGAGAAATTTACCTCTATATCTGGGAAAAGTCTAGCTATTTTTTACCCATCAGACAGTTGTTAAAATAATAGAGACCAGTTTGGTGTAGTGATTAAGGCATCAGGTTAGAAACCAGGAGACTGTGAGTTCTAGTCTCGCCTTGAGCACAAAGCCAGCTGAGTGACCTTGGGCCAGTCACTTTCTCTTAGCCTTAGGAAGGAGACAAAGACTAATCAGTTCTGAAAAACTGAAAACTGCAGGGACTTGTTCCAGTAGTCTCCAAAAATCAGACATGATTGAACAGAAGAAAAAAAAAAGCAAGTAACAGCATTGTTTCTAGGATATAACCTTGCTAAACTAGTCTTCAATTATTTCCCATTGTTTTTCACCTGTTAGCACTCCCAGTTTGGTCAGAATATTAGTTTATTTACATCTCCAGTTGGGTGTAAATATCCTTCTGTAATGTCTGGAAGTGAGAAGTGGGAGTCAGAAAATCCTTGCGAGACTGTGCTGATCTCTACTACAATGAGAATGTGGTTGTAGATCAGGGCCCCAAATCCTTCTGGTGCACCCATCAAAGCCATTTTCTAAAGACTGGCAATTGTTTGTATTGTTAAAATATAGTGGATGTAACATTGGGTCCTACTTTCACATCAACAGATTTAACATGTATTTTAATTTCTAAGATTAAAGACTGTAGGTGAAAAATACCTCTTTTTTGTATAAATAAGTCAAGTAATTGAAGCAGACTGAGATAATCTCATCTCCTCTATGTAGAAAACAGACATAGATGCATCAATCATCTGGAATTTTCAGTCGGTAGAGATGTGCTTCACCCTTTCCTTATCGTGTCTGTTTTTCAGTAGTGGACACCTATCCCTCTAATGTGCTTCCAGAATATGGAATATATTTTAAGCTGTTGATGAAGATGGATGAATTGCTCTCTGGTTTTAATATTTACTATCTACTTCTTAGAGCTGTTATTATTTTACTAATCAATATCAATATATTTGTTCCATTTTGAGAAAAAGCGGTAACTGGAGCAGGGATAAGAATGAGGTTGCAGGAAAACTGTGACTTCCAACAGTCTCCCAACTTATATTGATCGAAGTGGGAAGTGGATGGACCTTCTTCTTCTCCTAACAGTGGCTCTTTGTTGTTTTGTTGTTGTTCTACATTTCGCCCTTCTCTCATATGGAAATAATTAGAACATTCTAATATGATACACTTCAGATTCCTTATCCAAGTATAATGGGTGGATGAAGTTGAGAATGGTTAAATCTAGCCTCTCTGCTATCATTACCCAGAAAAAACTCCACTTCCCTAGAGGGAAAACTGTAAGTAATAATTCTAAACTCTGCAAGTTTGAATGGTGTATTTAAGGTGCCTGAAATTTAAGGTGCCTGAAATTTCTCTGCACTCATGGCCAGCTGTCTGAAGGTTTCTTCCATCATAACTTCCTTTAAGAGTTTTGATTGTTTTTCAAGTATTCTGGGGAATGGCTAGAAATGTAGCACATAAAATGAAGTTACATTCATCAATTTTTCTGTTGATCTGAGGCTGCAATTGCATGCATATTTACATGGGAGGAAGCTTCACTGAAGACAATGCAAATGATCCAAGTTTAAATGATCATCTGTAAAATGTTCTTTTATCCTGTCATTTTATTAAAGCTTTCGTCTAATGTGATGTGTGTTTTTTTCTCTTATTTGCATATAATTTCTTTTTTTACCCACACAGAATCATCTGAGTCTTGATGATACCTAATATAACCAAGTACCTTGGATTTAAAAGGAACTAACTTCCAAGAATGTATTATTATTGTCTGAATAGTTTTGAAAGAAAAGAAATAGTACAGACATCCTTCTCTCTTCATCAAATGAATTACTTCATCAAACCACATAATAATATTTTATAATTTGGACATATTGCTTGATTGAAGCCTAATTCAACACTTGCCATCCTTCACTTTCTCCTTTCTCTCCGATATTATATAAAACCCTTCCTATGATTGCTGTCTAGCAATGCAGACTTCTAAAATGTTTGTCTCATTGTTTGCACTGAACTATTGCTTTTTCTATTATTCATATTCCCCTAAAGAACTGTAGTTGTCTTGAAACACAAGCTACTTTGTGTCACGTGCTAAAACTCATTTTGGGGTCTGGCTACATTTATAGGAAAGCAAAGACAGCAGATGATGTAATGCTGGAGTACCCTTGTGATCCCTTTCAAGCAAACCAGAATTTTAAGTTTAAGAGTTAAGTTTCACTGCTTGAAAGAGATGGAGCAGTTGTTTCAAGGGAGCAGATAGCAGCCATCTCCAATCTGAGGTTTTGCAAATGTGTTTGAAAATGAGATGGGCAACACACAAATCTAACAAATAAATAAATAAAACTCCCCAAATGGGTCCCAAAATACCAGTAGCTCATCTAGGGGAAAAAGAGAGAGAAGAAACACTTCCCCTGTATCTTACTTTTTAACTCTAGAGCTTCCAGGGAAATTGCCACAGAAGAAAATACTAATTCCCCAAGCTTTATTAGTATAATCAAATTTGGATTCCACCTCTATCAAGTTGTCACCCTGAATTTGCTTTTATGAATAAAGGAAAAGGTCCTGAGATACTTAATCACAGATTTTCCATCTCTCATCTGTTTTGCTTCCTCTCCACACTAACAGTAAAAACACTAAACATCTCCACCATATCATTTGCTCAAAACTCTCTGTCTTCATACTGTTACATTTTCTTAAAACGAGCTTATTTTCTAAACTATGTCTTGCAATCATTATACTGGTAGGTCAAAGAACATAACAAATAAGTCGAACACTGCCTCACTTTGCCTCAGTGAGCTCCATTTTTTTACATGTAATCATGCAAACTTCATACAGTGCACTTAAATGCAGCCTTTTTTTTCCTGTTTAAAATATTGTGTCTCTCTGGTCTTTCACAAATGATGTCCTTCCAGGATGTTTATATAATGATAGAAATGTTCTGCTTCTTTGATTAAGGGATCCAATGGCCTTCCTAACTGTTTTACACTGTAGATTCAGCATATACACTGGGGGAAAGAGAAGTGAGATGGGGCAGGGAAGAAAGGAGAGAGAGAGAGAGAGAGAGAGAGAGAGAGAGAGAGAGAGAGAGCTGTTGGTGATAAAACATGAAATATGTTTATGTAGGACAGAGAAACAGAGAGAGAGGAATGGATAGATGGTTGTTGGTGATAAAATGTGTTTATGTAGGAGGGGGGAGAAAGAAAGAAAGAAAGAAAGAAAGAAAGAAAGAAAGAAAGAAAGAAAGAAAGAAAGAAAGAACCCAGTTGATGACTGTCTTTCTCTCTAAGCCTTTTCAATCACGGGTTAGCAGTTGAAATAATCCTCACCTACTGGGCGTCCAGTAGAGCTGATCTACCTTTTCTGTAGGGCGGTTCATCTCCAGTCAAGCCTGATTAATCTGGTGCAAACCCTGAATGAGCACAAATATCACACGAAGAGCTACACCTGTTTATCGAGCCCGTTCCTTTTCCTTCCCTGGTTCCGCGCTGAAAAGGAGCGTTAATTAAAACAGTAAACAAACGCGCCTCTATTCTAAGTCAGAGCTGCAGGCAGAGAAGAGATAACTTAGACTCTCGAGAAAGGGGATTTTCGGTTAATTTATGGAATCGAGGATAGTCACTCTTGGGGCAAAGAGGCTTGACTTGGGAAGGAACTGCAGCAGACGGTCTGTGTCTAAACATTTCTGTTTCACAAAATGTCTTCATTTTCAATACCTCGTCCCAGCTGGAATTCTTAATCAGCTCGCCTTGCCTTTTTACAGAAGGAAATGGCTTCGTTTGTCAGCGGCGCCTCCCTCCTTGCCCAAAAGATGTTTAAGCGCCGGAGAAGGTTGCAGGCGGCCGTCGCATTCCCCTGGAGCGGTTTCTGTAGCGTGGGCGCAACCAGGAGGAAAATCGCTTATCCTTGAGCGCCTATTCAATGATCGGAGGTTTTTCTGGCTCTGCATGGTGAAATTCTCTCCCTGGCCCTATGTACGAATCATATTTATTACATTTATAAACTGTTAGCAGAGCGATGTGCATAAAGAAAGGGAAGGTCTTATTATGATTTAAGCTGCCATCTTGATTTTTTGACCCTCATAAGCATCTACATTAAGTAAATAAGTGCAGCATCACCAGCTGCATTTTAGCTACCATTTTGTGTGCACTTGTCCTCGCCATTTCTGATTTTAGAGGCCTCTGCAAAACTTAGAAAACTACGGTATCCTCTAGTTACATTATTCCTGGGTTAGTGGCATTGCACAAACACAGGGAGAAAGTGACCTCTAAGAGGATCCACTGAGCTTCATTCACAGCTGAGTGAAGATTGGGTCCATGTAAGAAATTGACATGTCCAGTAACTACAGTGTTCCCACATGGCTATATTTTGCAGTTTATGGCCTTGTTGTCCCTAGGAAAATGTTGATCCTAGGAGAGAATAAATCTTAATCTGTATCTGCTTCATTCAAAATATTACAATAGTCATTTTTGTAGGCAGAATTGTTTATAGCTGCCAAGAGCAATCTAAAATATGAAGTCCTTCACAATAGCTTATAAAGAAGCGATCCAATTGTTCTATTTATAGTGTTTTTCAAACTTGGCCGCTTTAAGGTATGTGAACTTCAGCTCCCAGAATTCCCCAGTGTGCTGGCTGAGGAATTCTGGGAGTTGAAGTCCTCACATTTTAAAGTTACCAAATTTAAAAAACACTGTTCAAATGTAACAAAAGCAATTAAAAACTGCTTCCAATGGAAGTCTTAAGCTGCACCTGTTGGAAAGGTATGGGCAGCCATCCCACATCTTTCATTCTGTCATTCTTTCATGAAATGGAAAATACCATGGGAGATTATAAATGCTTGCAAAGAGAAGATGCTGCAGCACTGTATATGGGTTGCATGTAAAATTCCAGAAATGAAACAAGGTGATGGAGGAGGAGGAGGAGGAGTTGGAGGAGGAGGAGGAGTTGGAGAAGGAGGATGCAGTAGGTGGAAAAATCATGAACAGTAGGAGAGACAGCTTTGGAATTTTTTTCAGGCTTTTAATATGATTTTTTTTCCAGTATTGGGAAAGGGAAACAAGAGTCCTATACATCTACGATACTCACCTACAGCAAATACAGCAAAATGTAATACAAAACTGACTACTGGTGGTATCTTTTATTACTTATCTAGGGCTGGGATTGGTGATACCAAAAAAGTGAAAATGGCACTGAAGACCATGCAATTGAAGCCCAGCCATTTGAATTCATTTTGCCTATAAGAAGAGCGGGACTTTGATCACAAAGTTGCAGCTACCATCTTCACTCTTTTGATTCCACCTGCCTCCAGCTGACCAGCGGATTAATATGCTTAACTCGGTTTTCCTGAGACTCTACCTTGATTCAGGGGAATTGATCCTAATGTTCAACATTTCCATTTGTTTCAGAGTGTCAGGAGTTTAGTTTAAGCTCTAGGAGCACAGAGCGATTGACAAGATAGAACTGGGGAGGGCTGTTGCTTTGCAGTGCACATTTACAAACTTTGACCCTTCAAAGTTGCAATTATCTGCTCAGAGAAAATAAGAAGGGATGGACTCTGCCCTGGCTTAGCAGATGTCAAATATAGGAGGATCCTTAAATTGCAGCATTTTCATAACTTTCCTGGAAAAAAAACCCCAGTATTGTGACCTCTTAAAAAAGTAATTATTAATTTAGTGAGAAAATAGTTTTTTTTCTTTTTTGGTTTTTTTTTTTTTGCATGGCCTTGCTTTGGTGGAATGGAGACTCAGGTCTGTAACACCTTATTTATTTATTTTTAATTTTAAAAATTGTATTCTGCACAAATACAATTTTAACAAGAACCTCAGCTGAATGTATACATTATTCAGGGATGTGTAGATTATATACTTTGGAAGGAGGTGGAAATCATAACAATCAAATTGCTGAAGGTTCCTTATTAGTCGGTATCTAGTGTTTGACACCTTCATAAGCATGCGTGATTCTGATGACTGCATTAAACATATTTGGTATTTGGTTATTTTTGTATTATGTCGCATTTTTAAGAGTTCTGTGGGAAAAACTGGATTTTCTAAATTGGCCAGAATCTAATGGAGTGGGAGCTCAGAACAAGTTTAATAAATTGGATTGCACTGAACTGGGAGGAAAAATTTATTCTGCAGAGATCTTTGAAGTCAGATGCTACTGCAATTCCTATGTATTAGTTTGTCTGCAAGGAATATTGCTGTTCGGGAAATCCTGGGACAAAATAGTAACATTATTCAAATTCTGTCTGCTCTTACACAAAATCCTGGATGAAGAAATAGGGTTTTTTTTTCTAGAAATTAATGAAAATATTCCTCCTCCTAACAGAGAACCAAGGTGATGTAGGAGATAGGACACACTGGGCTACTTCAAAACACAAATATACATTATTTTATCTTTCAACACATAATATTTAAGCTCTGATCATTGAGAAATGTTGTGATGTGATGTTTTATTTACCTATTATTTCATTTCAATAAAAAGATGGTAGGGCACGAACAAATCAATTCAATTCTCAGTCTGAATTTCTCTATCTATAAAATTATAATCCAGTTCTTAATCAGTTTTATCCTTGGACATTTGAAATAACAGAATAACACAGTTAGAAGAGACCTTGGAGGACTTCTAGTCCAATCCCCTGCATAAGCAGGAGACCCTATAATATTCTGGACAAATGACTGTCCAATCTCTTCTTTAAAACCTCCAGTGATGGAGCACCCACAACTTCTGAAGGCAATTTGTTCCACTGTTCTCACTGTTAGGAAATTTCTCTTTAGTTCTAAGTTGCTTCCCTTCTTGATTTGTTTCCATCCATTGTTTCTTGTCCTGCCTTCTGGTGCTTTGGAAAATAGGTTGACCCCCATTTCCTGCAACCGTTCTTCATATATTTTAGCCTCCAGCTCCCTAATCATCTTTGTTGCTCTTCTCTGCACTCTTTCTATCTTTTTTATATTGTGGCAACCAAAACTGGATGCAATATGCCAAGTGTGGTCTTACCAAGGCATTATAAAGTGATACTAACACTTCACGTGAACTTGAGTCTCTCTCTCCCTCTCCCTCTCCCTCTCCCTCTCTCTCTCTCTCTCTCTCTCTCTCTCTCTCTCTCTCTCCCTCCCTCCCTCCCTCCCTCTCTCCCTCTCTCCCTCTCTCTCTCTCTCTCTTAATGCAGCCTAGAATTGCATTGGCTTTTTTGGTGGCTAGAGTGCACTGCTGGTTCATATTTAAGTAATTGTCCACTAGGACTCCAAGATCCCTCTTGCAGTTATGCTATTAAACCCGGTTCAATGTATTCTATACCTGTGCATTTGGTTTTTCTTGCCTAAGTGTAAAATCTCACTTTTCTCATCATTAAATTTCATTTTGTTAGATAGGGCACAGTGTTCAAATCTGTCTAGATCCTTCTGGAGCTTGAGCCTATCTTCTGGAGTATTGGCCATTTCTGGCAGCTTGGTCTCGTCTGCAAATTTGATGAGTTCCCTACTATTCCTTCATCTAGATTGTTTATAATTTGCTTTATAAATAACAGCATATGCTTTAAGTTTGAATTATTCTGTTATATAGGCTATTAGAAATTAACGCTAGTGCAAGGTATGAAAAGTTTAAATTGTTGGCCTAGAAGATGGTTTGAATAGCTGTGATTGAGCACAATGTCATTCTTTCATCTTCTCCAAGATTGTTTTGCAACTCACATTTCTGTTGAGACTCTTTAACTTAGGTAATTAACGTATTAGGTGGATGTTTTATTTTTATTTCAGTCTGAGGTAGAGAATTCTTCCATTTGCAAAATCTCAAATTGTAGTTTTCATAAAATTATAGACAGTCTCAAGGCAGTAAAACAGATTCCCTCTCTAAATCTTTGTCACTTCATCTTCCTTGAGAGAAAGAGGAATGTCTGGTACATATTTCAATTCATCCTGCTCAGCTTGTGGCATATCCAGTAATCATGTTGACAAATTAATGGTAGAGAATTAGTTGTACATTAAAGACTGAAATTGTATCATGTGGTACATTGTCATAAAGAGATATAAAACAATAGGAAAATAAATGTAAATGAATTCAGACAGGTGACATGTAAAACACTAAGACTGACATCTGTAGACTTAACAAGTCTTTGCTTTATTACCCATAAATTACCCATAAAGTGAGAATTAAATATAAGAAGACTTGGAAAAAGAAGAGGCATAGGCATCTTCTTTTCAGCTCTAGAAATTACTTGAAGCAAACGCTTTTCCAAGAACAAGCATGATCTAATAGATATTAAGAGAACTCGATTCTATTCTTTGCTAGAGTGATAAAAACTGAGTTTTGTACTTCCCAGCTGAAATAACATTTGTTTGTTAGACTAAAATGGGAAACATGCCATTGTAAATCCCCTCTCTACAAGGATGCTAATGCAAATTGCACCAAATTAGGTGAATGCCTTTTCTCTTTCCCCAAAAGTCCAGTGTAGAATGCACAGGAATTTCCCTGAAGCCAGTGAGGCCTCTTGGCAGTGAGGCTGGCAGCCTTATGCTATTATGTACCCCTGAAGAAGTGTAGAGAAACAAGGTTTTTTCCCCCCTAATTTTTGAATCTTTTTCAAAGCTTATCTTTTCACCGTCACCTTTGTCTTGTATTTTTAAACCTGATCTCAAACTTTCACTAAGTTATATTCTCTCTTCCTTCTTCAGTAAAATTATAGACAGAACCCACCTTGCTACCTTAAAAATATAAATTGCAACATTCTGATGAGTTACATCTAGGGGTATTGAAGTTTTGAGCAGAATCACTGGCTGTAGTTTTGGAAAGCTGGATAACTGCCAGAAGTTTCATGAAGAACAAATATAGACCCAATATTCAAAAAGGAAAAGTCTAGCCCAAGGATGTCAAACTCGCAACGTCACGTGACGTTGCGCGATGTATCGCGACTTTTCCCCCATTGCAATGGGGTAGGCGCCATTTTGGCGTGATGCATCCGGCCCGTGGGCTGGCAGTTTGACATGCCTGGTCTAGCCTATATTCAATATAGCACTGTAATGGTGTCAATGCTGTGACAATGGATGTCGTCGCTCTGACAACTGAGAACCAGCAGCCATTTTTACTTTTGCTTTTAATGTGCCTTTTCTATTCTTTTAGAGTTCAGATGTAGAAGGGGGGATGGGGTAAATGCCTGAGGGTTTAGCTAGCCAGAGAGAAAAGCCCACGTTTTGTGCTTATTGGGGAATGTGATTTATGATAGCTTTTGTGGGGTGGGAATTGCAATTTGTTACTTTGTATCTCGGAGGAGGGAATCTCATTCTTGGGTTCAACAATGTAAGTACCGATACTTTGTTTCCTAAATAAAATGTTCTTTAAGGAACAATTCTTGCCTTGAAGTTTTTTTACTGGTTTCATCTATTGGAACCATGACAAATGGAACATAAACAGATTTTTTATAAGAACTTGGATATGTTAAAACAGGTGGTGTATCAAGACTGGTAGTGTATTTCCCTTTTCAAATAGGGGCTAGATGGCAATTTGTTAGCTATGGGTTAGAAAATATTTGCATTGAGTAAGGTGTTCAATTGGATGTATGGATGTATGTGTCAAAGCAAAGTTTCATTAGTCGGAACCATGACATCAAGTATGTATTATTACATTAAATGGCTTTTATATCATTTAAATAATTTTGATTTGTAAGTGGTCCACATCACAAATACAATAATACAGTACAAGCATGAACATGAGAATAGTATAAACCAAATACAATATTCATATAACAACAAAAGCAACTGTTTTATATCACATCCGGTAATCACAATTCAATCAATATTAACATTTGGGCTCCCAATTACCTTACATCATTATTTATTTATTTAATTAATTTATAGAATTACCCATCTCATGAGTAAGTGACAGTGTACAACAAAAATTCCCCAATACACTTTGAAACAGCCACATTTTTGTTAGCTTTCTAAAAATCAAGAGTGAGGATGTAGATTATATTTAATGAATCACAGAACTAGAAGGACCTTGGAGGTCTTCTAGTCCAACCCCCTTGTCCAGGAACCAGAAAGGAATGATAATGAGGGAATGAATGAGAATGGGGAAATGAATGAGAATGAGGAAGGATATTCTGTAGAACAGATGCTCCAGCAGAAAGTGCTCAACTCGGCATTCTGTCCCATTGTACTTTACAGGGAATAAAAACTTCCTGGAAGCCCTGTAGGCAGGTACACATTGAGCAGATAAATTCTAGGTGGAATAAGTTGTCTTATACTAGCAAAACCAAGTCTCACAGGATTTTACTGTGGATAGTCAGCACCTTGAATTGTACCTAGAAACAAAGCAGAAACCAATGGAGATCCCACAGTACTGCAAATGGCTAAAATTTTACACTAGCTACTAGATGATCTTCAAAGGCTGCCCCATATAGAGGTACCTGGTGTGAGGGTGTGAACAAGTGTTGCTACCCTCTCCTCTTCCAAGAAAGTCTGCAAACAGTATCCCAGCTAAAGCTGGGGAAAGATCCTCCAAGCTACAGCTTCTGTTTGTTGATCCTACAGGAGCTGAAAGTCTATGAGGATTCCTAGAAACTCTTTCTTGGAGACAGAAATCCATTGAGAGCTACGGTGATGTTATTCTGTAGTTGGATTATTTCTGAATAGGCAATTGTCTTGCTTGGGTTGAGTCTTAGCCTGTTTCTGCTGATTTGAACTCTCCCAGCTCACAGCTTCCACTGTGTCTTCTGATCCATACCCAAATGTTGGGTGACTTTCCTTGACAGCTTCATTAAATGCTAAATAGAATGTGAATGAGTTGAACCACCTAATACCCCATACCTGAGTGTCCAAGAGCTCAGTTACTCTTTTGTTATATACAATGAATAAAACTGTCCATTCAGAAAGAAGTAGAACCATACCAGTTGTAATGCCCCCAAATCCCAGACTTTGTAGACACCCAGAAGGATATCAAAACATAAAACCCACTACAAGTAGTCATTGAAATTGCAGTGAACCACCCCAGAGCTACTTATGACCTGGTTTTGAAGTTCCGATGGCCATATACTGTATACCCCCTGCAGTCATACAATTGCATTTTGGATTCTTGGCAATTTGCTCGTATTTATGGTTGTTTGCAGAGTCCCACAGTCAGGTATCAACTACTATTTTTAGTGGGTTTTTTAATGGTTTCTGGCATTTATTTCAGATTTCCAGCAAAAAGTGTCCATTGAAGAAAATGAATTCATTTAACAACTGCAGTGTTCACTTAATGATTGTGGCATTCATTTAACAACCACCACAAAAAAGTTATAAAATTAATGACTGCCATGACTTAAGCCATAATTCCCAGCTCAATTATCATCATAAGTCAAGGACTACCTGTAAAAGTTTAGTGAGATGAATAGGATTGCACTCCCCTATTCAGATCTCATCCTAGGACTGGTTTCCACCCCATACCCAGACCCAGATCACTTTTCCAACAACCATATCTAAAATGTTTGGAAACTGGGCAACAGTTAAATAATATATTTTCCTCTTAAGAAAGGGGATACTGGCCCCTCCCCTCTGCATTGAAGCATCCACTATTGCCCAAACATAGCACTCCATCACTCTGTTCCCTACCAATTTATACATTCTATGATTTTCATAGTCTCTTTTCTTGCTGTTAACTTTGGGCTTCCTGTGATCAGTTCTGTTCATTTATTCCTCTAGGTTGCTTAGGGCATTGATATAACAATGCTATAACAGAGAATGTTATTGGTAGATCTGTGGGTCTCAGTTTTGATGTCACCACACCCTGTAGCCCCACTAAGTTTCCTTAAATATTTTAAAACCTCTGAAATAGTGATAGAATATGGTACGAGATTTTGAATGGGTATTGCTGAAGTGTCTTGAATCAGTTTGGTTAATAGTTGAATCTTGGCAATTCCATACATGCTGACAACCAATAAGATTTATTAACAAGGGGATATACAATCCTCTCACAATCCCTAAGTACAGCCTTGCAGAAGGATTTCTCCAAACTGAATTTCAGGAAGAGGAATAAGGGAGGCCTGGGATGAGGTGAGTTTTATATAAGGGGCAAATTCATATAATAGGATCAAAATGTCTTCTAGTTCCACTCAGAGAGGAAAAGATCTGAAGAATGACAGTTCTAATAACGTGAACATGTAAAGAAAGACATCATCCCAAAATCTTTCCCCAAGGCTTATTAGGAAGAAAACCTCTTGTGGGATTTTAAAAACTAATTAATCATTTGTGTGGACTGAATCCATTTCATTAGCTGCATTGTAAATTAGCTACAGATAGGAATATATTAGTGATATGAAGCACTTCAGACTTGAAGGCAAAAAGGTGCTTCGAGATATGTTTACACATAGACATGCCACCTGTCTGTACCTCCTTAATATTTTCTGGGATTACCTTGCAGCTGCAGAGAGCAGATTCACAATCCCAGAAAAAGACACAGCTACTTTAGGTAGTTAACATCAAGTGCTATAATCAAGTGCCCCCTTCAAATCTGAAACATCTTATAGTCCTAGAACATGAATATTATTACCTCTATATTCCTTTAATGGAAAGAGCAAAATTCAACATTGTAAACCATGGGAACCGAAGGAATTGAAATTATTGTTTAATTAGAGAATTATTAGAAGTTGCAGACATTGGTAATTGTATTCTTGACAGTGGCCATTCAGAAATATTATGGGTGTGTTTGATATGACATAGGCATTCATGCATCGATGAGCTAATTATTACATTTAAATGTTAAAAATCAAAACACAGAAAATACAGTTGAAACTCTTGATGAATTATAACTCCTTTGTTTCACACTGAAAACTGTCCTTGAAACTATTGCTTTCAAAGAAACCCTAACTCGCTGTCCCTGAGGTTAAAAGTCTACATTTAATTAAAAACATTTAAAGTGACATAAAATGAGGAAATGTCTTGTATATCCTTAAATGGATTCTTCTGGAGGAAAAACATACCCACCCCCACCTCCACTTGCACTCTTCCATAAACGTTCCATATGTACTGGAGCCAGGTCTCAAAATTCCCACCCAGCAGTGGAATTGTAACTGCAGTAGATCTAGATGACTCCAGGTCATTGCTACAAGAAATCTATCGACAGGTAGATTACTGTATTGGGTACAAAAATCTGAAAAATATTAGCCTCCCCAACTATTGGCAGATTGAAAACTCTTTCTGAAAATGTGAGACAGGCTCTTTTGGCTGGGCTCCCTCACTACTCTCTCCTTGCAGGTAAGTGAGGTAGACCTCTTGGTCATTGATGGAGATCAGCTTCACCCCTTGTCAATTGGAGGGAGGCTAAGGTATAATAGGAAGTATATTGCCTCTGGGATCAGAAATAGTGTATTTCTCAATTTTAATTGCGGGGAACAGGAATAGGAGGAAGCCTTCATGTCTTATTGGTAGATTTCCTGTAGCCATCCCCCCCCCCCCCCCGTTAGTCAGTGTGAGAAAGATGAAACTGGACTAAACGGGCCTTTTTGATTATCTTCAGGGCTCTTCTCATATTCCTTCAGGAACTGGTAGTACTGTATTAGCTTCCTACCTTTGTCTCCAAAGGCAAAAAGTCTTCAGTAGCTCTGAGAAAAGAAAGAGACACCTTGCTTTAAAAAAAATCATGCCAGGCCCAGGGCTAGCTTTATAAAGTTCTACCATAATGCTAAAATAGTTAATAAAGGGATAAATGAAAATTATCATCATCATTTTGAAGTTGGGTAGAATGGTTGGATGGAATGGCTAAGCATTCATACATAATGCCTTAGAGAGGTCCCTCTAAAAAGTTTCTCAAATTGGATTTTCAGACAGCGTGTTGACGAGGGAGGATTTTGTGTTATCCAGCTCAAATCACAGAGATTGCTTCCAGACCTTTGACTTTCTAAGAGACTGCACACTATTGGGCAAGCTAATTATAAGGAATCAGTTTCCTGGTATGAAGGAATGCACTACCTGCAACAAAAGATGCATGAGCAATCAGGAACCCAAGAGGGGCTTGGAGGAAGCCTCCCTGAATGCCAAAGCAAACTGGAGCCCCAGCCCCAGCCCCAGGTTGATACCCACAGTCCTGGCCCCTGCTGGGAGACTAATCACTTGGCCATTCTCACTGCTCTTGTCCAATCAATCCCTGAATAGTAAAACCTCACCATATAGAGTATGAATCGGGAGAAGGGGGTAGCTGGGAGGGAGGAAATAAAAGTGGGTACAGACTTTTTTTTTCTTGCAACAATACCAAAGGGAGCTTTTGAGAAACGACAAGGAATGGACAAAGACCCAGCGGAAATAGGAGTAACTTTTAGAGGCCCTTGGAGCCCTTGTTAATAAGAGACCCATAATGGTAGCATTGGCCTCTCCTTTGTATTACAGAGCCATTGTTTGTCCTTTTTTTTAAAAAAAAGTCATAAAATGGAGCTTTTTCTTCTTGTTATTTTTATCTGGAATATACATCTGAATGTATCTCTGAATATATCTTTCTGAATTGGACAAAGCAGTCCTCTTATGTGTTTGGTAGATTTTTTTTTAAGAGGTGTGTGCAGGGATAGGGGTAATCATTTTGGCTTTACAGTAACTACTTAATTTTGCCACCCTTTCCTTTTTGAAGAATGGGAAAGCATCCTGAGCCAGACAGATGTCAGCTCTCTGTTTTAAAATGTAGCTTTGTTTACCCAACAGAATGGAATTCATTACAATGCAAAAAATGGCTCAATTTTGTGACTTTCCTTTTATTCAGAAGTACTGACAATATCCAGAAGCTCATCTGAAGGTCACAGGTTTATGTATCTATTCTCTTAAAGGGTTTTTAGAAAATTCATATGGAGAATGCAAACAATCACAATACATGCAAACCTACTCTTCATTGTTTACTCTAACCTTGCCCTTATTATTAGATAGTGCGCAGAAGAAAGCATTAAAAGCTATTATAAGCAGCACTTTTCTTTTTTTTTTCCCTTAGCAGAAGACTAAATTTTATCTTCAATCATTAAAGGTCATTTTCTCCTCCTTTTCAGGTTATATTTATTACTTCTATATTCTAAGTCCAGAATAAACTGTGGCAAGATTTTTTTTCAACTTTGAAAGTAACAATTTTTTTCATTACACTTATTTATTATATTTATTTGATTTCTATAGCTGACCATCTCAAAAGTGATTCTGAGCAGTGTAGACCATAAAACAATGGTCAGTTTTGCATTGATGATGAGTATTAGAAGCGTGATAGGGTTAGGAAGAAGTTTTGATTGTTTATTGTTTGTTTTTCAAAACCAAAATCTGTTCTGTCTCTATAATTTAACATTAGCAAAATTTAGAAATTATATAAGATTCACAGTGAGTAGATTTTACTTTAAAAGTCCATTTCAACTACTGATCTGCAGCTACTGTTTAATTGTTACTTAATTCCACTAATTTTGTGCCTTTTGTTAAAAGAACTTTCTTAGCTGGATCTTGTTGCTCCGTTCCATGCTAATTGCAACATGCATTATATAAATGGTTTTATAAAGAAAACTATACCCTAAACCTGGAAAGTTGCATGTTTCTATTTGCTCAGACTTGATGTACTTATTTTAAGAGGGTCATTGCAAGGAAAGCTGTATAGACCATAAGAATGTCCCACATAATAAGCTTAAACAGAACCTTTTGTTAAGCCTACTATTCTCAGGGCTGAAATTAGGCTTTTTTTCCCCTCACTGCAAACTGAAGTGGTTCATTACTGCAGCTTCCTTCTCTAGGCCTTAGCCCAGCCATCCCTGGTACTCAAGCCTGTAACTTCCTTAAAAAGGAAGAAGGAAAACATGCCACACAAAGGTCTTGTTAGCACTTCCTATGCGAAATTAGCAGCTTTCTAAAAGGTACAACTCCAATTACCTCACATAGTGGGGAACGCACACAAACCTAACAAAGAGTCCAGTCTTGCAAGTGACATTCTGTCTTTCTAGAGTTACTTCCCTAATTAGGAGTGAAGACGCTCTATTCTAGTGAGTGCATCTATTTACAGTGGTGTGCACAATGCTTTAACTTGAGCGTCCCCCTGAAAGGCCAGTGTTAAAAAACACAAGTGCTCTTTTGGCAAAGCTGTCTGTGGAGAAGCGCCACATTCCTAACGGTTACACCCTCTAAAAACAAAACAAACCCCCACAAAAAAACTAGAGAAAGAGAGAAAAAGAAAGGCAAGAGGGGGGGAGTGTAGCTCCTTCTCTTTACCCCCATCCCCCATATTGTTCACACTTCAAGATTCATTTTGGACAATAACGCTTCTGCCCAGTGAGCTCTGGGAATTACAGTGGACAATAGGGAGGCATTCTGAAGAGTGTCTAATGATGGGGAAAAAAAGAAAAATATTTATTGCTTTTGACAGTTTCACAAGGGGCAAAAATCCTTGTCATGGTTTAAAGTTTCCACAGCTGTTGGGGGAAAGGGTGTCTCTTATGGACTAAAACAGTTCAGACCTTTTGTTGAGGAGGCCCAGCACCAGGGCCAAGCTGTGAAATTAAAGATTAAGTTCATTAAGATAAGGGAATTGTGCCACCATTGTTTTTGATACAGGTGTAGCCATAGGGAGAGAATGTCTCCCTGTAGGAGGAAAGACACCATGTCTCAGGACCTATACTTGTAACCACAACAGTTTCACAACTCCCCCTGGAGAACAATTTTTGTTAAAGCAAATGTGTCCATTTCCCCCCCAAAACTAACAACATGTGTTTGTATCTGCATTTGTTCAGTCTTCGGTTCATCTCTCCCTACTGTGTTCTCTTCCATGTTACCTTCTGCTGTTGTTCTCAGTTGGCATATTCTTAGTTAGTAAGATCCTTTTCTTGCTTTTCTCGTATCCTTATAAAACTCTGTAAAGTATCATGTACATTGAGCTGTATAAATAATAAATAGATGCCATTCAAGGCAGAAAACAGACACATGTGTGTATATGTGCAACATTTTGCCACATGTTTTGATCCTGACTCTGTAATATGTCTGTTTTCTACCTTGTCCTACATTAAAAAATATATCGGTAAGCCATACTTTTTAGTCTAACTGAACTGCAATTATTAACATTTGTTCCCTGTGAGCTTTGAAATCAGAACATTGTAGTTTGATAAATGGGAAGATTGTTCATTGGTTCTATTCTCCATAATGCTTGCAGTATCTGACCTTTTATTATAAAGTTAGTAAACTAGAAAGAGAAACCAATAACCTAGTAAAAAGTTAACGTAGTAAACTAGAAAGAGAAAGAAAGGAAAGCAAGCCAGCTGGATAAGTTTGGGCCAGTTATTCTCTCTCAGCCCAATTCATCTCCCAGAATTGTTGTGGAGAAAATAGGACCAGAAAGGTATATTAGCTATGGTCTCTGCCTTGAATTATTCATAAAAACAGTAAAAGTGGGATAAAAATAAGTAAATAAAATCATAGCACTCCAATTATACTGGTGTTGTTTACCATATCTATTGTATGGGGTCCAAATCTGGGTGCAAGTGTAAAATATGCATCCAAGCTAATCCATACATAAGAAGTAATATATAAATTTGAATATAAAACAAGCCTCTAACATTTCTATTGGAATAAACATGTTCAGGATGGTGATGTTGAATAAAGACTTATATTTGATTATGAGAGTACTGTGAAGTTTAAGATTCTTTTAAAATTTACTGTTAGTTTATAAAGTTGATGAAGAGACATTCACAGTATAACTGAAGGGTTTTCCAATGCAGGCCTGTAGATTTTGTTTTATTTTGGAATAATTTGTATTACTGTACATCATGGATGCAGAATTGAAAGAGGGTCTTTCTTTTGCATGGCTGTATTCAGTAACTTAGTGCTTTCCTTGTGTTCCAGAACATAAATCCTATCACTCTGTTCCCAAAATCCAAAGTTGCAGAAGGCTTATGCAATTTCGTAGAAGTCCCTTTTTAAATAATTGACCAGTTTGGGAATCTCAGGAAAAAAAAATGCAGGCTGTTCTGCAACTGCACTGATTTTGCAGCGCTCTATACTTTTGATATAATGAAATGGCTGTGTTTCTTCGTTTTTTGTGCCAGGGACCCATTTGAAAGTTTGCTGAAACCTACAGATCTCAGAAAAATGTATTTAAATACATAAAAATATAGATATAGATTGTATTACAAAAGAAAGACATTTCTACCATATGTTGAAATAAAGTTATTAAAATAATAAGAAAACAAATATGTAACAGCCATATATGTGCTTCTTCATTCATTAAATCAATAACAAGATAATATCTTTTTTTTTACAATTTAGTAATATTAGATAGTCAGATTTGTTAAAATTAACAAAATTTTTGGAGTCCAGAAGCCATACATTACTTTGTTGCCTAGATGCATTACTGAAAGAAAAGCTAAAATTTCAGTTAGTTTAGTGAAAATATATTTTTTTCCATCCAAGTTCAACTCCACAAAATCTATCAACCGGTCCTCAAGATGTCCATGCACACCATATTAAGACTCCCTGCTTTAGTGAGTAACTTACCTGAATTAGAACATTTCTACTCTCTTTTTCAATCTTTAATGCATGTGATAAACCTCAAAAGACAGAATTCCTTTTCTCTTTCATTTAACTGCAGGGCTCTCTTATTCCAGCATTCTGTGTCTGTATTTTGGAGCCACACAATTTTAAAATATTTGTCCCGATTGAGGTTTAATTCTGCTAGGTAGACATCAGTCATAAAATGCCCATTGACTTTAACTGACAGTTGATCTGCCTCTCCTTCTCCCGCCCCCGCCCCCACAACCTCCCAATTCATTTCTCTTAAACCAAATGCCTTAAGAGAAAAGGTGGATCAGCTTCAGGATGTGGTGAACAAGAGATTTGCCAACTCACAGGAAAAATCTGCTGTATTAAAGAGTTTTTTGTTTAGACACAAAATGATTCTCTTCCCCCCCCCATCCCTCAAACTGGTTTTTGTAACAAACAAGAAACAGAGTTGATGTCTTTGCAAAAGGGAACCGCTGCAGTGACTTGTAACCCTTACCAGTCAGATTTTTCAAAGGTAGGCTGAACACTCTCTTTTTCATGTGTGAATAATGGATTCTGTTTTACTGAATAAAGAAATCTGGGATGTAGTGCAGCTAAGCCAAAGCAGATATCTGTTTAAAACCAATTTCATGTTTTCAGGTGAAATTATTTTAAATATTCCACGCTTTATGGAGTTTTTTATTCTATTAAAGAAAAGTTATGATTTTAAAATTTGCTTCTAAAAGTTTGTTTCTTTCCTATGTTATTAGCATTTCACATTCACTAGATGAACAGTATCTTCTTTAATATGTTATGGTTAAACTGAATTATTCTTATTTTAACATTTGCAAAAAGTTTTAATAACTAAAATCAATTATCGTGGAAAGTGTGTATCTGTACTTTTTAATTTTTGTGGAAAAATACATGCAGTCAAACAAATAGCAAACCAAATGCTATCAAAAATTAACATTAATGAAAATTTGCATTGTAAGTATAAGAAAAATCATTATACCACCCTTTATACCATTATACCATTATATTTATCTTTTTTAGAAGAAGCTTCACTCATAGAGAAGTTCAAATATTTATTATGATTATAGATTTTTTTTTTCAGAAAGGAGAGATTGCCTTATTTAATTGTTGTATGAAATGACAGAGAATGTGCTACTTCCAACTTTTATCAGTTTTTATTTACATGAAAATAGGAAATATATATTTTCAAAGATATTAAATATTAGGGTCATGTTAATATTTGAGATGCTCTTTAAGATAATTACAACTGTGGAAAAATGTATCACTAATTTATCACCTGTAGCAAAAGCTTCTTATAGGGAGAAAAAATGTGGCAGTGATTAAATGAATATGAATATACAAACTATATTTAGGGGGGGAAAGCCATTTTAAACTATCCTATATGCACAAACAAAGAAAATATATTTTCTAAGGTATTAAATGGTGTGGATGATGTCATTGTTTGACATTGTAGAAATCTGACACAATGCAATTCGTTATATGAAAATTTAAAATAGTCTTTCTAAAGTAAATGGGGCTTTCTTCCAAAGAAGTGTGGATAGAATTGCCATCTTAATTCTAAAAGTAAACTAGGCACAATAAGTTCCCTTATATTTTAATTAGTTGCCCTAAACACATAATAAAAGAGTGAATTGCAATGGGTGCATATATTTGCAGTTAAGAGGACAATAATTACATGCAGAGAGAATCTTATACCAAGTAATTTTATAAATATTTATGCATTTTATTTTGGAAATATCCTAATATTGAAAAAATACAGACAGTTGTAAAATCCTGTAAGTATCAATTAGGTCTTTAGAATCACAATCAAAATATAGTTTCAGAAATATTTTGAATTAATCAAATTGTTTGAGGCTATAACATTTTAATTATACTTAACTTTAGCTGTTTTAATAAACTTGTTAAAAGAGAATTATTTTCCTGTCTTGTCATTATAATATCTCTTGACAAAATAATGTATTTTTATTGACAATTTACAAGGACACAGTTTTTCAATATTCTATAGTTGTGGAGAAATATATCGAATTTATTTAACTTACTTTATGCATATTTAACTGGAAGAGAAAAAAAATCACAAGGTTCAATAGAGTTTATTCATAATTTTGGCTTTTTTGTGAGGGGAAGGATCTTTGCTATGGTATATTTTAAAATGTCATTACTATGCAAATGTCATTAAATTTTGATTGTAATGATATTGCTGAATCTTTTCCAAACATTGCAGTGTGCTGTAATTACTTTCTTAAATATAAAACATCATTGGGAAATACTTTCATTAAAGAGATGAGCCACAAATCTGATGAACAAGCACAAAATGCAACATATTAAACTAAATCACATTTCCAATTTCTGGGCAAATAACATGAAAAAATATACCTAGAAAATTCTACTTTGCTGCAATTTTCTGCTGCTGTTGGTTGCTTTAGATTTCTTCTGCTCAAATTCTAAGGATTAGCAATCTGACTACAATATTAAGTATATCTGGCCAGCTTAATCTAAAAGTTATTATATGTATTTTAATAGCAAAAACATTGCACAATTTCAATATTTCAAGATATGCTTCTTTTGCTTAATTGCATGATTAGCAAATTTACTTGGACAATAAGATTAATATACATATTGTGAACAGCAAAACAAATATTCAAGACATTTACTTTTGCATTATTTAATCTGATTCCTCGATTTGCTTCTTATTTTAAAAGTATGGCTAAGAGTAAATGATCTTGCTATGTATTTCATTCTCTGACTCAAAAGTTCTGAGTGAATCCATGAAATACATATGCACTGCATATTGGTTACACTCTTCATCTGACAAAAGAAAATAGATGAATTTCCTTTATCCTAAATCTATAAAGGATTTTTAGGGAGCATGCAAATTGCCACTGCTAGGTGGTTTGATGTCATGACCCACTTAAAACATTTCAATGTTCTAACTTCAAAAGGTACATTTTGTGTTGAACTGACAAGTTGCAACATGTTACCTTCTGTCAGAAAATTCTGCAGTTGTAAACAGTAGCACATCCAGGCATGGACATCTGGAATGACAGTGATGTCAGAATAATGCCAAGGGGCATGGCTGTGATGCTGCATCTGCCATTTTACAAACCACCATCTTGTCCCCCTCCTCTCTATGGCCACACCTACAACTAGGGCCAGTTCTCTGGTTTATGGCCTGGGGCTGCAGACTTCAGCCCCCACCTCCGTGACAAGCCAAAGAGCAGCAGCTGATTGGAGCAGTAGGGTATCAAAAGCTGGTTCCCATTTTATTCTTGTGCTTTCCCATAAACAATATATACTACTCCTGAGTAAAGTTCTGTTAAGGTTATTACAGCCAGAGTCTAAATTAATAACAACAACAACAACAATATTAACAACAACAACAATAATAATGATGTTGGAAGGGACCTTGGAAGTCATCTAGTCTAAGCCCCTGACTACATT